>NC_081165.1:5586729-5591729 GCF_012432095.1 Onychostoma macrolepis
CAAAAGGCATAGGTCGCTACACAACCCTGGCCTCACACCGCCACACACATGAAAAGTGACCCAGAAGCCCATGCCTCATTCTCAGCAGTTCCCATATGGTCTAGCGGTCAGGATTCCTGGTTTTCACCCAGGCGGCCCGGGTTCGACTCGGTATGGGAAAGCAGGCTCCTCTTTGCTTCCTCCTCTAACGGAAAGCGTGTCTTACTACGGCGCAAGCTTTTTGGGCAGCTATTGAGCTACAGAAACCTGATAGGTTCGATCCTCTTGCTCTGTCCCTTCGATAGCTCAGCTGGTAGAGCGGAGGACTGTAGGAGGAGTGTTGAAATCCTTAGGTCGCTGGTTCGACTCCGGTATGGGAAAGCAGGCTCTCTTTGCTTCCCTCCTCTAACGGAAAGCGTGTCTTACCACGGCGCAAGCTTTTTGGGCAGCTATTGAGCTACAGAAACCTGATAGGTTCGATCCTTGCTCTGTCCCTTGATAGCTCAGCTGGTAGAGCGGAGGACTGTAGGAGCCCCCAGCTGTTTTTGGGCCTGCCTTCTCAAACAACAAGCAGAGCTTGATTTCACGGTCCGCCGTCGGAAAGCAAAAGAACATTCCCTGACCGAATCGAACCCGGCCGCGCGGTGAGAGCGTCAATCCTATCCACTACACTAATAGGAAAGGCTGGTCGCATGCCTCTCTTGATAGCATGAGAACAACAAATAACAATACAGGCCTCGGTCTAGCTGCTCAGGATTACTGGTTTTCTCCCAGGCTGCCCTGGTTCGACTCTTGGCATGGGAAAGCAGGCTCCTCTTTGCTTCCCTCCTCTAACGGAAAGCGTGTCTTACCACGGCGCAAGCTTTTTGGGCAGCAGTTGAGCTACAAAACCTCATAGGTTCTACCCCCTGCTCCGTCCCTTCGATGGCTTAGCTGGAAGAGCGGAGGACTGTAGGAGGAGTGTTGGAAATCCTTAGGTCGCTGGTTCGACTCCGGTATGGGAAAGCAGGCTCCTCTTTGCTTCCCTCCTCTAACGGAAAGCGTGTCTTACTACGGCGCAAGCTTTTTGGGCAGCAGTTGAGCTACAAAACCTCATAGGTTCTACCCCCTGCTCCGTCCCTTCGATGGCTTAGCTGGAAGAGCGGAGGACTGTAGGAGGAGTGTTGGAAATCCTTAGGTCGCTGGTTCGACTCCAGCTCGAAGGAGGGCATTTTACGCGTGCCCACCAGGTTTTGGGCCTGGCTTCTCAAACAATAAGCAGAGCTTGATTTCACGGTCCGCCGTCGGAAAGCAAAAGAACATTCCCTGACCGAATCGAACCCGGCCGCGGCGGTGAGAGCGCGAATCCTAACCACTAGACCACCAGGGAAAGGCTGCTTGCCGCTTGATAGCACGAGAACAACGAGTAACAATACAGGCCTCGGTCTAGCGTTCAGGATTACTGGTTTTCTCCCAGGCTGCCCTGGTTCGACTCTTGGCATGGGAAAGCAGGCTTGTGTTTGCTTCCTTCTCGACCGCCAGCACGTCTTACTGCGGCGGAAGCTTTTTGGGCAGCTATTGAGCTACAGAAACCTGATAGGTTCGATCCCTTGCTCTGTCCCTTCGATAGCTCAGCTGGTAGAGCGGAGGACTGTAGGAGGAGTGTTGGAAATCCTTAGGTCGCTGGTTCGACTCCAGCTCGAAGGAGGGCATTTTACGCGTGCCCACCAGGTTTTGGGCCTGGCTTCTCAAACAATAAGCAGAGCTTGATTTCACGGTCCACCGCCGGAAAGCAAAAAAGAGCATTCCGTGACCGGGATTCGAACCCGGGCCGCGGCGGTGAGAGCGTCGAATCCTATCCACTACACTAATAGGGAAAGGCTGGTCGCATGCCTCTCTCTTGATATCATGAGAACAACAAATAACAATACAGGCCTCTTTCACGTCCAAATCGGACTAGACTGGTGCAAGCACGAGAACCTCTGACCGGTGGGCCAGTGGCGCAATGGATAACGCGTCTGACTACGGATCAGAAGATTCTAGGTTCGACTCCTGGCTGGCTCGATTTCTCATTTTAGTACCTTGACAGACCGACGATAGTCTGTTTTTCCTCAAGATAACGGTTACCATGCAATACCAAGTATGCTTTATAATGCTTGATGTGTGTATTTTCACCTGAAAGGGACTTTAACGACCAGTTTACTGTATCTGTTCAGCGATCACAGGATCCCTTTGGGCAATTCTCGTCTTGCTAAATTAATCTCACATTGATAAAGTCAGACATCAAAAGGCATAGGTCGCTACACAACCCTGGCCTCACACCGGCCACACACATGAAAAGTGACCCAGAAGCCCATGCCTCATTCTCAGCAGTTCCCATATGGTCTAGCGGTCAGGATTCCTGGTTTTCACCCAGGTGGCCCGGGTTCGACTCCCGGTATGGGAAAGCAGGCTCCTCTTTGCTTCCCTCCTCTAACGGAAAGCGTGTCTTACTACGGCGCAAGCTTTTTTGGGCAGCAGTTGAGCTACAAAAACCTCATAGGCTCTACCCAACCCCTGCTCTGTCCCTTCGATGGCTTAGCTGGAAGAGCGGAGGACTGTAGGAGCCCCCAACTGTTTTTTTGGGCCTGCCTTCTCAAACAACAAGCAGAGCTTGATTTCACGGTCCGCCGTCGAAAGCAAAAGAGCATTCCGTGACCGGGATTCGAACCCGGCCGCGGCGGTGAGAGCGTCGAATCCTATCCACTACACTAATAGGGAAAGGCTGGTCGCATGCCTCCCTCTTGATAGCATGAGAACAACAAATAACAATACAGGCCTCTTTAACGTCCAAATCGGACTAGACTGGTGCAAGCACGAGAAACTCTGACCGGTGGGCCAGTGGCGCAATGTATAACGTGTCTGACTACGGATCAGAAGATTCTAGGTTGGACTCCTGGCTGGCTCGATTTCTCATTTTAGTACCTTGACAGACCGACGATAGTCTGTTTTTCCTCAAGATAACGGTTACCATGCAATACCAAGTATGCTTTATAATGCTTGATGTGTATTTTCACCTGAAAGGGACTTTAACGACCAGTTTACTGTATCTGTTCAGCGATCACAGGATCCCTTTGGGCAATTCTCGCCTTGCTAAATTAATCTCACATTGATAAAGTCAGACATCAAAAGGCATAGGTCGCTACACAACCCTGGCCTCACACCGCCACACACATGAAAAGTGACCCAGAAGCCCATGCCTCATTCTCAGCAGTTCCCATATGGTCTAGCGGTCAGGATTCCTGGTTTTCACCCAGGCGGCCCGGGTTCGACTCGGTATGGGAAAGCAGGCTCCTCTTTGCTTCCTCCTCTAACGGAGAGCGTGTCTTACTACGGCGCAAGCTTTTTGGGCAGCTATTGAGCTACAGAAACCTGATAGGTTCGATCCCCTTGCTCTGTCCCTTCGATAGCTCAGCTGGTAGAGCGGAGGACTGTAGGAGCCCCCAGCTGTTTTTGGGCCTGCCTTCTCAAACAACAAGCAGAGCTTGATTTCACGGTCCACCGAAAGCAAAAGAACATTCCTGACCGAATCGAACCCGGCCGCGCGGTGAGAGCGCGAATCCTAACCACTAGACCACCAGGGAAAGGCTGCTTGCCGCTTGATAGCACGAGAACAACGAGTAACAATACAGGCCTCGGTCTAGCTGCTCAGGATTACTGGTTTTCTCCCAGGCTGCCCTGGTTCGACTCTTGGCATGGGAAAGCAGGCTCCTCTTTGCTTCCCTCCTCTAACGGAGAGCGTGTCTTACTACGGCGCAAGCTTTTTTGGGCAGCAGTTGAGCTACAAAAACCTCATAGGTTCTACCCCCTGCTCCGTCCCTTCGATGGCTTAGCTGGAAGAGCGGAGGACTGTAGGAGCCCCCAGCTGTTTTTGGGCCTGCCTTCTCAAACAACAAGCAGAGCTTGATTTCACGGTCCACCGGAAAGCAAAAGAGCATTCCGTGACCGGGATTCGAACCCGGCCGCGGCGGTGAGAGCGTCGAATCCTATCCACTACACTAATAGGGAAAGGCTTGTCGCATGCCTCTCTCTTGATATCATGAGAACAACAAATAACAATACAGGCCTCTTTCACGTCCAAATCGGACTAGACTGGTGCAAGCACGAGAACCTCTGACCGTGGGCCAGTGGCGCAATGGATAACGCGTCTGACTACGGATCAGAAGATTCTAGGTTCGACTCTGGCTGGCTCGATTTCATTTTAGTACCTTGACAGACCGGCGATAGTCTGTTTTTCCTCAAGATAACGGTTACCATGCAATACCAAGTATGCTTTATAATGCTTGATGTGTATTTTCACCTGAAAGGGACTTTAACGACCAGTTTACTGTATCTGTTCAGCGATCACAGGATCCCTTTGGGCAATTCTCGTCTTGCTACATTAATCTCACATTGATAAAGTCAGACATCAAAAGGCATAGGTCGCTACACAACCCTGGCCTCACACCGGCCACACACATGAAAAGTGACCCAGAAGCCCATGCCTCATTCTCAGCAGTTCCCATATGCTCTAGCGGTCAGGATTCCTGGTTTTCACCCAGGCGGCCCGGGTTCGACTCGGTATGGGAAAGCAGGCTCTCTTTGCTTCCCTCCTCTAACGGAGAGCGTGTCTTACTACGGCGCAAGCTTTTTTGGGCAGCAGTTGAGCTACAAAAACCTCATAGGTTCTACCCAACCCCTGCTCTGTCCCTTCGATGGCTTAGCTGGAAGAGCGGAGGACTGTAGGAGCCCCCAACTGTTTTTTTGGGCCTGCCTTCTCAAACAACAAGCAGAGCTTGATTTCACGGTCCACCGTCGGAAAGCAAAAGAACATTCCCTGACCGGGAATCGAACCCGGGCCGCGGCAGTGAGAGCGTCGAATCCTATCCACTACACTAATAGGGAAAGGCTGGTCGCATGCCTCTCTCTTGATATCATGAGAACAACAAATAACAATACAGGCCTCTTTCACGTCCAAATCGGACTAGACTGGTGCAAGCACGAGAACCTCTGACCGGTGGGCC
>NC_081165.1:5898081-5980581 GCF_012432095.1 Onychostoma macrolepis
GGGGTATGATTCTCGCTTAGGGTGCGAGAGGTCCCGGTTCAAATCCCGGACGAGCCCGCCTCTCTCTTTGGAGACTCTTTTCTTGAGCAGTATCCATCCATTCTGCCTTCCTTGGCCAATCGCACGCCGTCCAGTAAGACTAGCACTGTGTCTGGCGTTTTCAAGCCTGCTTCTCGCCGATCTTAGTTCCTCGCCTTCAATTTAAACTTGGTCGACTGCTTAACTCGGTGGCTTAGAGAGCTTGCGCTGAAAAGTGGTGTCATTTTTGAGATGGCTCAGATGGGCAGCGCTGCAGGGTAGCCGTCTGCGGTTCACTCAAGCCTCGTGTCCTTTGTCTAGACATTTTTCTTAACATTGGTTTGTTGATGGCTACCCAAGCCAGTGGAGATATGGCAGAGAGGAGTTTCTCGGAAATCTTCACGGCCCTGTGAGCCTTCTTTCTGCATTTGCTAGCTTTTGGAGCGTTCCGTGGCTCGTTGGTCTAGGGGTATGATTCTCGCTTTGGGTGCGAGAGGTCCCGGGTTCAAATCCCGGACGAGCCCACCTGCACCTTTGAAACCGCTGTCTTTGAGGAGTGGCCATTAACTCTGATTTATTTGGCTCATTTGCACAGCATTGTTAGGTACTTGTCTTTGAATGTTGACGTCTCGTCCTTCTACTTGGTCTCTCACCTACGACTTGCGTTGCGTTGAGCGGTTAGCTCAGTCAGTTAGAGATTGGCTCACCGAGGCCGAAATAGCTCAGTTGAGAGCGTTAGATTGAAGATCTAAAGATCCCGGTGTTTCGGCTGAGGGGAGCAGGGAGACCTTTTCGGACAGCATACTGATACTCGCGGGTCAGCTGCTTTTCTCAGTGCCTCCTTCTGAGTTCTACACTGCAAAAAGAAGGGAAGACGACCCTGTTTCTGCTTGGTTCCATGGTGTAACGGTTAGCACTCTGGACTCTGAATCCAGCGATCCGAGTTCAAATCTCGGTGGAACCTGCTGTCTTTTGACTGGCAGTGCTCGGCAAAGAGGATCCCACGTCACAACCTTCTCTTTGGCAGCGTGTCTAGAAAGGGTGTGCTACAATGGCCTCCTTTAACCGTGCCCCAATCGCACGCCACCGTCAAGTAAGACTAGCACTGTGTCTGAGCGTTTTCAAGCCTGCGTCTCGCCGATCTTAGTTCCTCGTCTTCAATTTAAACTTGGTCGACCACTTAACTCTGTGGTTTAGAGCGCTTGCGCTGAAAAGAGGTGTTGTTTTTGAGATGGCTCACATGGGCCGCGCAGAAGGGTAGCCGTCTGCGGTTCACTCAAGCCTTGACATTTTTCTCAACATTGGTTTGGGATGGCTACCCTAGCCAGTGGAGATTTGGCAGAAAGGAGTTTCTCGGAAATCTTTACGGCCCTGTGAGACTTCTTTCTACATTTACTAGCTAGGGGGGTGTTCAGTGGCTCGTTGGTCTAGGGGTATGATTCTCGCTTCGGGTGCGAGAGGTCCCGGGTTCAAATCCCGGACGAGCCCAACTGCAGCTTTGAGCAGCGGCAGTTCATTCTGGTTTCTTTGGCTCATTTGCACAGCATAGTTAGGTACTTGTCTTTCAATGTTGACGTCTCGTCCTTCTACTTAGTCTCTCACCTACGGCTTGCGTTGCGTTTAGTGGTTACCTCGGTGGGTTAGAGATTTTCCAAACCAGGCTGAAATAGCTCAGTTGAGAGAGCGTTAGACTGAAGATCTAAAGGTCCCTGGTTCTATCCCGGGTTTCGGCACAGGGGAGCGTGGAGACCTTTTTGGAAACCATACTGATACTCGCGGGTTGGCTGCGTTTCTCATAGCCTCCTTCTGAGTCATTTCTACACTGCAATCAGAAGGGAAGACGACCAAGCTGCAGCTTGGTTCCGTGGTGTAACGGTTAGCACTCTGGACTTTGAATCCAGTGATCCGAGTTCAAATCTCGGTGGAACCTGCTGGCTTTTGACTGGCAGTGCTCAGCAGAGAGGAGCCTTCTCTGTGGCAGCGTGTCTTCAAAGGGTGTGCTACAGTGGCCTCCTTTAACCGTGCCCCAATCGCACGCCGCCGTCCAGTAAGACTAGCACTGTGTCTGCGCATTTTGAAGCCTGCTTCTCGCCGATCTTAGTTCCTCGTCTGCACTTTAAACTCGGTCGATCACTTAACTCGGTGGCTTAGAGCGCTTGCGCTGAAAAGAGGTGTTTTTTTGAGATTCCTCAGATGGCCCGCGCTGCAGGGCAGCCGTCTGAGGTTCACTCAATCCTTGACATTTTTCTCAACATTGGTTTGGGATGGCTACCCTAGCCAGTGAAGATATGGCAGAAAGGAGTTTTTCGGAAATCTTTACGGCCCTGTGAGCCTTCTTTCTACATTTACTAGCTAATGGAGCATTCTGTGGCTCGTTGGTCTAGGGGTATGATTCTCGCTTAGGGTGCGAGAGGTCCCGTGTTCAAATCACGGACGAGCCCTTTTCAGCAACTATTTTTTTGAACGGACTCTGTAAATCGAGCGCGGTGAAATAAATGGTCTGGGGGGAATACAGGCCTTTTTGGGCTATGGCTCGTTGGTCTAGGGGTATGATTCTCGCTTAGGGTGCGAGAGGTCCCGGGTTCAAATCCCGGACGAGCCCGCCTCTCTCTTTGGAGACTCTTTTCTTGAGCAGTATCCATCCATTCTGCCTTCCCTTGGCCAATCGCACGCCGCCCTCAAGTAAAACTAGCAGTGTGTCTGCGCGTTTTCAAGCCTGCTTCTCGCCGATCTTAGTTCCTCGTCTTCAATTTAAACTTGGTCGACTGCTTAACTCGGTGGCTTAGAGAGCTTGCGCTGAAAAGTGGTGTCATTTTTGAGATGGCTCAGATGGGCAGCGCTGCAGGGTAGCCGTCTGCGGTTCACTCAAGCCTCGTGTCCTTTGTCTAGACATTTTTCTTAACATTGGTTTGTTGATGGCTACCCAAGCCAGTGGAGATATGGCAGAGAGGAGTTTCTCGGAAATCTTCACGGCCCTGTGAGCCTTCTTTCTGCATTTGCTAGCTTTTGGAGCGTTCCGTGGCTCGTTGGTCTAGGGGTATGATTCTCGCTTTGGGTGCGAGAGGTCCCGGGTTCAAATCCCGGACGAGCCCACCTGCACCTTTGAAACCGCTGTCTTTGAGGAGTGGCCATTAACTCTGATTTATTTGGCTCATTTGCACAGCATTGTTAGGTACTTGTCTTTGAATGTTGACGTCTCGTCCTTCTACTTGGTCTCTCACCTACGACTTGCGTTGCGTTGAGCGGTTAGCTCAGTCAGTTAGAGATTGGCTCACCGAGGCCGAAATAGCTCAGTTGAGAGCGTTAGATTGAAGATCTAAAGATCCCGGTGTTTCGGCTGAGGGGAGCAGGGAGACCTTTTCGGACAGCATACTGATACTCGCGGGTCAGCTGCTTTTCTCAGTGCCTCCTTCTGAGTTCTACACTGCAAAAAGAAGGGAAGACGACCCTGTTTCTGCTTGGTTCCATGGTGTAACGGTTAGCACTCTGGACTCTGAATCCAGCGATCCGAGTTCAAATCTCGGTGGAACCTGCTGTCTTTTGACTGGCAGTGCTCGGCAAAGAGGATCCCACGTCACAACCTTCTCTTTGGCAGCGTGTCTAGAAAGGGTGTGCTACAATGGCCTCCTTTAACCGTGCCCCAATCGCACGCCACCGTCAAGTAAGACTAGCACTGTGTCTGAGCGTTTTCAAGCCTGCGTCTCGCCGATCTTAGTTCCTCGTCTTCAATTTAAACTTGGTCGACCACTTAACTCTGTGGTTTAGAGCGCTTGCGCTGAAAAGAGGTGTTGTTTTTGAGATGGCTCACATGGGCCGCGCAGAAGGGTAGCCGTCTGCGGTTCACTCAAGCCTTGACATTTTTCTCAACATTGGTTTGGGATGGCTACCCTAGCCAGTGGAGATTTGGCAGAAAGGAGTTTCTCGGAAATCTTTACGGCCCTGTGAGACTTCTTTCTACATTTACTAGCTAGGGGGGTGTTCAGTGGCTCGTTGGTCTAGGGGTATGATTCTCGCTTAGGGTGCGAGAGGTCCCGGGTTCAAATCCCGGAGGAGCCTGCCTCTCTCTTTGGAGACTCTTTTCTTGAGCAGTATCCTTCCATTCTGCTTTCCCTTGGCCAATCGCACGCCGCCCTCAAGTAAAACTAGCAGTGTGTCTGCGCGTTTTCAAGCCTGCTTCTCGCCGATCTTAGTTCCTCGTCTTCAATTTAAACTTGGTCGACTGCTTAACTCGGTAGCTTAGAGAGCTTGCGCTGAAAAGTGGTGTCATTTTTGAGATGGCTCAGATGGGCAGCGCTGCAGGGTAGCCGCTCATGGTTCACTCAAGCCTCGTGTCCTTTGTCTAGACATTTTTCTTAACATTGGTTTGTTGATGGCTACCCAAGCCAGTGGAGATATGGCAGAGAGGAGTTTCTCTGAAATCTTCACGGCCGTGTGAGCCTTCTTTCTGCATTTGCTAGCTTTTGAGCGTTCCGTGGCTCGTTGGTCTAGGGGTATGATTCTCGCTGGTGCGAGAGGTCCCGGTTCAAATCCCGGAGGAGCCTGCCTCTCTTTGGAGACTCTTTTCTTGAGCAGTATCCTTCCATTCTGCTTTCCCTTGGCCAATCGCACGCCGCCCTCAAGTAAAACTAGCAGTGTGTCTGCGCGTTTTCAAGCCTGCTTCTCGCCGATCTTAGTTCCTCGCCTTCAATTTAAACTTGGTCGACTGCTTAACTCGGTAGCTTAGAGAGCTTGCGCTGAAAAGTGGTGTCATTTTTGAGATGGCTCAGATGGGCAGCGCTGCAGGGTAGCCGTCTGCGGTTCACTCAAGCCTCGTGTCCTTTGTCTAGACATTTTTCTTAACATTGGTTTGTTGATGGCTACCCAAGCCAGTGGAGATATGGCAGAGAGGAGTTTCTCTGAAATCTTCACGGCCGTGTGAGCCTTCTTTCTGCATTTGCTAGCTTTTGAGCGCCCGTGGCTCGTTGGTCTAGGGGTATGATTCTCGCTTGGTGCGAGAGGTCCCGGTTCAAATCCCGGACGAGCCCACCTGCACCTTTGAAACCGCTGTCTTTGAGGAGTGGCCATTAACTCTGATTTAATTGGCTCATTTGCACAGCATTGTTAGGTACTTGTCTTTGAATGTTGACGTCTCGTCCTTCTACTTTGTCTCTCACCTACGACTTGCGTTGAGCGATTAGCTCAGTCAGTTAGAGATTGGCTCACCAAGGCCGAAATAGCTCAGTTGAGAGCGTTAGATTGAAGATCTAAAGATCCCGGTGTTTCGGCTGAGGGGAGCAGGGAGACCTTTTTGGACAGCATACTGATACTCGCGGGTCAGCTGCTATTCTCAGTGCCTCCTTCTGAGTTCTACACTGCAAAAAGAAGGGAAGACGACCCTGTTTCTGCTTGGTTCCATGGTGTAACGGTTAGCACTTTGGTCTCTGAATCCAGCGATCCGAGTTCAAATCTTGGTGGAACCTGCTGTCTTTTGACTGGCAGTGCTCGGCAAAGAGGATCCCACGTCACAACCTTCTCTTTGGCAGCGTGTCTAGAAAGGGTGTGCTACAATGGCCTCCTTTAACCGTGCCCCAATCGCACGCCACCGTCAAGTAAGACTAGCACTGTGTCTGAGTGTTTTCAAGCCTGCGTCTCACCGATCTTAGTTCCTCGTCTTCAATTTAAACTTGGTCGACCACTTAACTCTGTGGTTTATAGCGCTTGCGCTGAAAAGAGGTGTTTTTTTGAGATTCCTCAGATGGCCCGCGCTGCAGGGCAGCCGTCTGAGGTTCACTCAATCCTTGACATTTTTCTCAACATTGGTATGGGATGGCAGAAAGGAGTTTCTAGGAAATCTTTCTACATTTACTAGCTAGCAGAGCGTTCAGTGGCTCGTTGGTCTAGGGATATGATTCTTGCTTAGGGTGCGAGAGGTCCCGGGTTCAAATCCTGGACGAGCCCTTTTCAGCGACTATTTTTTTGAACAGACTCCGTAAATCGAGCGCGGTGAAATAAATGGTCTGGGGGGAATACATGCTCACTTGGGCTATGGCTCGTTGGTCTAGGGATATGATTCTGGCTTTGGTTGTGAGAGGTACCGGGTTCAAATCCCGGACGAGCGCCCCTGCACCTTTGAAACCACTGTCTTTGAGGAGTGGCCATTAATTCTGATTTATTTGGCTCATTTGCACAGCATTGTTAGGTACTTGTCTTTCAATGTTGACGTCTCGTCCTTCCACTTGGTCTCTCACCTACGGCTTGCGTTGCGTTTAGTGGTTACCTCGGTCGGTTAGAGATTTTCTAAACCAGGCAGAAATAGCTCAGTTGGGAGAGCGTTAGACTGAATATCTGTTAGATTTCAGTAGAAACACTCTCTGCCCTTTTGCACAAATGATGTGCTGATGTATGCTGAGTTTGCTGTTTGCTGTTTGGATATGATCTAAACTTTGGTCTGATTGCCAAAGAGACAGAATTCCATATTTAGATGATTTAGATGTCTGAACATGATGTGACCTTGTGATATGGTGTAACTTCTCGTTTCGAATATATACTCCCTGATGGCTTAATAAACGCTGAGCTTTGGTTGAAAGGGACACTTGTGTCTTGTCTTTAATCACTGACTCCCGGGTACCCGAAAGGTTTCTCTTCTTTGTGCATTCGAACAACCCTGACCGCAGATCTCGGTCTTGTTAAGAGTTATATTCTAACAATATCTAAAGGTCCCTGGTTCAATCCCGGGTTTCGGCACAGGGGAGCGTGGAGACCGTTTTGGAAACCATACTGATACTCACGGGTTGGCTGCGTTTCTCAGAGCCTCCTTCTGAGTCATTTCTACACTGCAATCAGAAGGGAAGATGACAAAGCTGCTGCTTGGTTCCATGGTGTAATGGTTAGCACTCTGGACTTTGAATCCAGCGATCTGAGTTCATATCTCGGTAGAACCTGTTGGCTTTTGACTGGCAGCATGTCTTGAAAGGGTGTGCTACAGTAGCCTCCTTTAACCATGCCTCAATAGCACTCCACCGTCCAGTAAGACTTGCACTGTGTCGCTTCATGTGCGGGAGGTCCAGGTTTCAAATCCCGGACGAGCCCACCTGCAGCTTTTAGGAGCGGCAGTTAATTCTGGGTTCTTTGGCTCATTTGCACAGCATTGTTAGGTACTTGTCTTTCAATGTGGTTACCTCCGTCGGTTAGAGATTTGCTCAGTTGGGAGAGCGTTAGACTGAAGATTTAAAGGTCTCTGGTTCATTCCTGGGTTTTGGCACAGGGGAACATGGAGACCTTTTTGGACACCATACTGATACTCGCGGGTTGGCTGCTTTTCCCTCCGTCTGAGTCACTTCTACACTGCAAACAGAAGGGAAGATGACCCTGCTGCTGCTTGGTTTCATGGTGTAATGGTTTTCACTCTGGACTCTGAATCCAGGTATCCGAGTTCAAATCTCAGAGGAATCTGCCTTTTCTGTGGCAGCGTGTCTTGAAAGGGAGTGCTACAGTGGCCTCCTTTAACTGTGCCGCTGTGATGAATCTGACATGGTGAGGCTTCCCAAAGAATCTACAACACACATTAAACTGAACAGGAACAAAATTGAGCAGACCTTCTGTTGGGAAGCATTACAGACCTAAGACAGTTTCTCTTCAGCGAAAACAGCATGATGTGTGTGGCAGTGCCACAATGTAGCCTTCTGCCGTTTAATTCAGCTCATGTATTTTGTTCTTGATGTTTTTATCAACATTATACTGTGAAGGAAGGCCATGCTAGCACAGGTATGGCAAAGCCCTGTGGCATGAGCCCTCTTTTTGCAATTGCCAGCTGCAGAGGCAGAATGTCTCAGCGACTGAAGTATTGAGCGCAGTGAAATATGTGGCCAGGCTGCCGCTATTGGGAAGGGCCTACAGGAGCATTGGTCTAGGGGTATGATTCTCACTTAGGGTGCGAGAGGTCCCGGGTTCAAATCGTGGACAAACCCACTTCGGAGACTCTTTTTTTTTTAAGTCTCCGTAAATCGAGCGCAGTGAAATAAATGGTCGGGAGGACTCTAAGATCGTGCACCCTATGGCTCGTTGGTCTAGGGGTATGATTCTTGCTTAGGGTGCGAAAGGTTCTGTATTCAAATCCCGGACGAACCAGCCTCTGGCTTTGGAGCCTCTTTTCTTGAGCAGTATCCATCCATGCTGCCTTCTCTGAGTGGTTGCGTTGAGTGGTTAACTCAGTTGATTAGAGCTTGGCATGCCGAAGGCTGAAATAGCTCAGTTGGGAAAGCATAATACTAGATACTCTAAAGGTCTCAGCATTGTCGTCGATCAATTCCATGCTGTAACAGTTAACTGGTGGACAGTAAGTATTCTTACTTAGTTACTGTACTTCAGTACAGAGATGGGCACACGTACATCAAGAAGTTTTTAGTTACAAATTAGAAATACTTGCTCATCAAATGTATTTAATTTAAAACACAAAATACTGGTGTGAGTAATGTATTTAATTAAGATACAATTCATTTGTAATTTGAAAATAGAAAAATAAAAACAATATTTACAAGCAATCATTTGAAGTGCAACAGATTGTAGAGTTCGTGAGTCACCCCCAAGCATATTCTATAAATAGCCTGAATTAGGGCTGAGTGATAAACAATATCATATCAAGATCGCAATAAAATTTATGTTGCTGATGATAAGCTCTGTAAATTTTAATGCTATATGGATCTAACAGTGTATCACAAAGCAGAAATAAATGTGACAACAGTCAATTTATGCTGCAACTATGTTTTAAAGGGCACCTTTTGTGCAAAATTCACTTTTACATGTTGTTTGAACATAAATGTGTGTTGGCAGTGTGTGTACACAACCACCCTATATTGATCAAAATCAACCCGCTCCTTTTTTTAATCCCTATAAATCATAAGCACTGTCTCAGAACAAGTCGTTTGCAGAATCTGTAAAATGTGACGTCACATTTTACAAGCCCCGCCCATGATTGTTGACGGACACTTCCGTATTAGCAGAGACCTCATCCTGAGTGAGCCGCACACAATCCGCTGTGTTTATCTTCACGCTAGAGCATTAAAAGCATTCAAGTAAAAAATGTCTTCAAGTTCAAGTTCAAGTTGAGCTTTATTGTCATTCTGCTACATGTGTGGACATATAGTGGAACAAAAATGTCGTGTCTCGCAGGACCACGGTGCTACATACTAGTTAGACATGAGATACACATACAGCAATGCAAATATAGGAAAAAAAACAAAAAAACACAATAGGGCTATACAACAGTTTAACCATCTGACTATACATATACTATAAATACTATAACTACTATACCTAGTTGACTACACATACACAAACTGAGACTGTACAAGAACTTTACATAAATACTGTACATGAAATAGTGCTAAAGAGATGTTTGTACATGAAATTGTGCAGGAAATATATATATTTTTACATTAAATTGTTCAGAAGAGAGATTTTGTGGGAAGCAGTGCATAGTGCAAAAGAGTTAGTAGTGCAATGCTCCAGTAAACATTATTTTGTAGTGCAATATTCAAGTAAACATATATTATCTTATTGAGTCTTTGTTGCAGGGAGTGTTTATAGAAAGTGTCTAGTGTGCTTATAGTGGGATGAGTGCGTTACTACAGGTGGTTTGTATAGCCCACTCACCTGTGTGTAGCACACCCAGAATTGCACTTAGGAGAAATTTGTCAATAGTTATTTATAGTTGGGGGGCTGTGGTGTTCATGGTTTCAGAGCGGGGACAGGGAGATTGGAGTTAAGAGCTCTCACAGCCTGGGGAAAGAAGCTGTTGAGCAATCTGACAGAACGAGCTTTGATACTCCGGTACCTTTTTCCTGATGGCAGGAGCTGGAAGAGGTTGTGGGAGGGTGGGTGGGGTCCTTCACGATGCTGGAGGCCTTGCTGGAGCATCGTGCAAGGAAAATGTCCAGGATGGAGGGAAGAGGGGCACCGATGATCTTTGCGGCAGTGTTCACTGTCCGTTGTAGGGTCTTGCGGTCAGCAGCACTGCAGTTCCCATACCAGACAGTGATGCAGCTGGTCAGCACACTCTCAATGGTGCCCCTGTAAAAGGTGGTGAGGATGGGTGGAGGGAGACTTGCCCTTTTCAGCCGACGGATAAAGTAGAGGCGCTGTTGTCCCTTCTTGTTGATTGACGTGACGTTGGTGGTCCAGGTGAGATCCTTTGTGATGTGCACCCCCAGGAATTTAGTGCTACTGACTCTCTCCACAGTTGAGCCGTCGATGGTCAGTGGGGGTGGTCAACAGAGTTTCTCCCAAGTCCATCACAACCTCTTTTGTCTTACCCACATTGAGGGACAGGTTGTTAGCACCACACCATTCAGCCAGCTGTGCCACTTCCTCTCTGTAGTGCGTTTCATCGTTGTTGCTGATGAGGCCTACCACAGTTGTGTCATCAGCAAACTTGATGATGTGGTTGAGCTGGACTTGGCAGTGCAGTCGTGGGTCAGCAGCGTGAAGAGCAGCGGGCTGAGCACACAGCCTTGTGGGGCCCCTGTGCTCAGTGTGGTAGTGCTCGAGGTGTTGCGGCCGATACGGACTGACTGAGGTCTTGCAGTTAAAAAGTCCAGGATCCAATTACAGAGGGAGGTGTTAATGCCCAGCAGGTTTAGTTTGTGGATGAGCTGTTGTGGGATTATTGTATTGAATGCTGAGCTGAAGTCGATGAACAGCATTCTTACATAGGAGTTTTTCTGTTCCAGGTGAGTAAGAGCTAGGTGGAGAGTGGTGGATATTGCATCGTCCGTGGAACGGTTTGAACGATATGCAAACTGGAATGGGTCCAGCGTGCTTGGGAGACTGGACTTGATGTGATGCATGACTAACCTCTCAAAGCACTTCATCATGATTGGGGTCAGTGCTATGGGACGATAGTCATTCAGACAGGACACATGTGACTTCTTTGGTACTGGGATTATGGAGGTGGATTTGAGACACGTGGGGATGACTGCCTGGCTCAGCGAGATGTTGAAGATGTCTGTTAAGACATTCGTCAGCTGTGCAGCACAGTCTCTCAGTACACGTCCAGTTATGTTGTCAGGGCCCGCAGCCTTTCGTGGGTTAATCCTGGATAGGGTCTTCCTTACATCGGCTGGGGAGAGACAGAGTACCTGGTCGTTTGGAGATGTGGGTAGTTTCTGTGCAGGTGTGTCGTTCTGTATCTCAAATCGTGAGTAGAAGTGGTTGAGTGCCTCTGGTAGGGATGTGTCATCGTCACTGGCCTGTGGCGGGGCCTTGTAGTCAGTGATGGTCTGAATGGCTTGCCACAGGGTCCGAGTGTCTTTACTGTCGCTGAAGTTGTTGTTGATTTTTTTAGCATACTGATGTTTTGCCTTCTTGATGCCATGAGACAGATTGGCTCTTGCTGTTTTGAGGGCTGCTTTATCTCCTGATCTGAATGCTTCATCTCTGGTCTTTAGCAGCCCACGAACCTCTGCTGTCATCCATGGCTTCTGGTTGGCACGTGTGGTGATGGTCTTGGTGACCGTCACATCATCTATGCACTTTTTGATGTAAGCAGTCACAGTTTCAGTGTACTCCTGTAGGTCTGTGTGGTTGTTGTAGGTGGCCGCCTCTTTAAACATGTTCCAGTCTGTGTCCTGGAAGCAGTCCTGCAGTGCGGAGGTAGCATTTTCTGGCCATACCGTGATTTGCTTCTTATTAAAGCTATAGAAGTAATTCAGTCCAGAGCAGTGAGTGATTTTCTGCTTTTATTTTATTGTTTGGGTCATATAGACTAATTTGGAGTAGATGTCACAGTTATGTCACTTGCAGCTGTGTGTGCATTGTGGTGGCAGAAAAACACTGGTAACAAGTGTTAAGAGAAAGAGAAATGAGAAGAGAAGTGATAAGAGAAAAATTGTGCCTTTGGATGTCAGAATCAGAATGCAAATCATTTTTATAGTATATTGTCATCAAAGATGCTATTTGAAGCTAATTGCAGATGTTTAAACGGACAGACTATGGATGAAAAGTGCTATGATTACTTTTAAAGCATAAATTTGATTTAAACAATAGGTATACATAATTTTAACATATTCAGTTCATAGGGGACATATTGTATTAAGCCTACAGTTACAGTATTAAATACTACTAACAGTAGTATAGTTGTAACAGACTTTTTCTCGAAAATGCAAGTTTTTATCTCTCAGTTTGGACTTTATAACTTGATTTAACTCAACAATAGTGAGTTTGTCAAATCTGAGGAAAAAAAGGGCAGATGTCATGGATATAAACTCATGATTCTGAGCCAAGGGGAAAAGAGAGAATGGAGAATTGTTTTTCCTAATTAGAATTGTGAGATACAATCTCAGAATAGCGAAAATAAAGTCAGAATTTTGAAATATAAACTAAAATTTACTTTTTTTTTTTTTATTCCATGGCATCCATAGACTGCTACTTGAAAACTGTTGGTGCATCCCAAATCGCTTACTTATGCACTATTCTAACGTTTTTTACTATAAATAATGTGAGTAGTGCGTTCACACTGAAAATTCCCTTTTTTTAAATACCCAGATGATGCACTTAAATAACCAAAAAAACAAAGTGTGGAATGATGGACATTTCATGCACTCAACTGTCACAGCTTTAATTACGTTGCGAAGTGGGAGAGGACCTTATATAATTCATACTCTACATGGTTGAGTACATAGTGCATAAGTACATAGTGTATAAGTGCATAGTGTATAGTGCGTCATTTGGGACGCAGTTTGTCATTTTCTGCCACTAGATAGGCTCCGCCCACAAAAAACGTCATCACTGTTTGCAAACACCGAATTGGTCTATTAAAAGGTTAGTTCACCCAACAATGAAAATTAGCCTGCGTTTTACTCACCCTCAAAGCATCCTAGGTGTATATGACTTCCAATCGGAGTTATATTAAAAATTATCCTTGTTCTTCCAAGCTTTAGAATGGGAGTAAGTGGGTTTTTGCTCAACAGTCCAAAATTTGTCAAATAAAGTGCGCATCCATAATAAAACGTGCCTCACAGGGCTCCGGGGGGTGAATAAAGGCCTCCTGTAGCAAATCGATGCGTTTTTGTAAGAAAAATATATTTAAAATGTTATAAATACTTTTCTCTCACTTCCGCTGACTGTCATACGTGCAAGCCGTTCCGGGCGGATGATGTAGGACATAGGCATCATGCACCTGCCTGTGAGATATCCTAGTCTATGCGAGTTTGTTTACAGGAGCAACGGAAGCAAAGTTTCCTTACTTTAACCAATCTCCTCTTGGCTTATATCGAAATCCTCCTACATTTTTCTTTACAAATCCTCGTTTCCTACTTCTAATTCGTGACTGGCTTTTTGTTTTGCTCTCTCCTCCACGCTTCCGCGTTGGTCACTAATCACCAGAGCGTGCACAACATTTTTGGGTTACAGGGTTACAATGGCTAATGGATAATGGATATGTCCTGAAAAATTACTTTTTTTTTTCATTCATTTTTCAAGATATTTTTCTTACAAGTACAAACTGATCAACAATCACAGGTACAGGCTACTAACAAGGTGCATCATAAATAAACAATTATTCAATTATTATTATTTGTATATTTAACAATTGCAAATAGCAGCTAACTTAATTCATGTGCTGTGTGTACTGCTAGACATCTTTGGTTTCCTCTTTTTGTGTAATTGAGATGGAAAATGTGTGCCTTGTTTTCGTTTATCAAAAGTTGCCAAATAAATTTTAAAAATAACTAAATTTGTTGCCAAGTGTTTTTTCTAAGAAAAAGTTGCTAAGGCAGTCTGAAAAGTTGCTAAATTTTGCAACACTGGAGCTGTAAAAGCACAGCCCTATTCTGGAAAAGGGGTGAGGGAGCAGCAGCTCATTTACATTTAAAGAGACATGCACGAAAACATGCTTCCATTCTACACTGCCTTCCAAATTATTATGCAAGTGATATATCAGTAGGATTTTGGTACAATAAAGAGTCAAGATTTGGGTTGGAATATTGGGAAGTGAGATGTAAGGTCATTTTAGGGTGTAAAAATGACTTCTGCAAGATATGCGGAGTTCATAACTGACCATATTCTACTGTGGTATAAAATGAAGAATAGTGCTCTCGGAAATAAAAGGATTTTCATGCAGGACAACACACTATGCCATGCTGCATAAATACCATGGTGCTAAACAGTTTGAAAATGTATTTCTACAGCCACCGTGCAGGTTTCTCTTTGTGAGGTTTGGTTAGCAGTGACTGAAACGCAGCTTTACACACAACTGCTGTCTGCATGAAGAGGATCTTAAGACTCCAGTAGCTTCAAACACCTGTTTGCTGCTCAGCAGTGGCTTTTTTACAGCTGGTATTACAATACAGTTCATTTGTTTGACAAAAACTTTCCTTAATAAATCTTTAGTAGGGTAGGGTTTCTATTTACCTAAGAAGAACTGGCAAACTATTGAACAAACCTGTCTGAGATTGATACCAGTTAACTAAAAAGATGTGAAAACCAACACAAACAAAAATCTGACTCTTTATTGTACCGAAATCCTACTGATATATCACTTGCATAATAATTTGGAAGGCAGTGTAAATATGTATTTTCAAAATGATATGTGGGGTATTTTGAGCTGAAACTTCACAGACACATTTCTCTCCCCATCATTAGAATGTACATAAACAGCACAAACTATTGGATGAGAAGTTTTTTTGGTTGTTACATATAAAAACATCTGTTTTTCTAACGAAAGTTACATCTCGTTCATTTCATCTGTGGCAAAAATTATGTGATTGCAACAACAGGAAGTTTTTTTTATTTTTTATTTCTAGGGCTGCCTTTTCAACTGGTCCTCTGACTACAAACATCAGAAGAATTGAGCATGCTCAATGTAAATTTATCAACAGAACAGAAGGTATAATATATTAGTCACAGGAACACAAATGCAATCTGTGGCACCATTTATTGACATAAGATGCACAATATTCATGAATAAAATAAAAATCTCATCTGTGATCTCACTGATAAATGCATTAATGTTAGACTTGACTAAATTAACAAAATTGGCACTAGCAGCTACAAAAACAATTTAATGTGGCATTGGCAACAAAGAAAAAAATGTAAATGAATTAACGCAATAAACACAAAAAAGCAGTTTAGTGAAACAACCATGTTATGATTAGAAGGTATTTATGATACACAATTTGATATTTTTGAGAGTATAGGTAAGAAAGTCTTCTATCACCTAGCAGTAACAACTCCATTACACGCAAAAGTTTCTATTGTATGTACAATATTAAATCAGGTTTTTTAAGAGACCCCATGAGATTCCTTTTCTACAGACCTCTAATTTCTGCCTCAGAGAGTTGCAGTAAGTCAAAGAAATTAAAGTTCAACCTAAGCTTTTAAATAAGATTTCAAAATTTAATCAAACAACATTAGGTCATCAGCCTGACAACATATCCAAAGCCCAGTAACAATTTTCAAAAATAAAATTAAGACACTATATCAAATCACATAAAATATAATCAAACTATGTAATCAGATTCATAATGAAGCTGCTGACAAGTATTCAGCTCACAGATGTTTTCACTCTTATGAAAATTACTTCTTCTCCTTCTTCTTTTCCTAAAAAAAGAAAGAAAAGAAGTTACACATGGAACAAAACAGATATAAATAATGATTCTGTTATTGACAACACAGAGCTGATGCAGTTATGATGTTTCAAATACCTTCTCATTCATAGAGAGGATGATAACAAGCTTTCTGAAGATGGTCACAAAGTCCAGGAAGAGGTCAACACAATGCCTTCATTTAAAAACAAAGAACAAACAAAAGCCTTGAAGTGTACAGACAAAAAACAGTTCCATTTATTCCTCTTTGCATTCCTTTTTCATTATGCACCACTTGTGGATGGTTACTTTAAAATAAATAAAATATATATTTATATTTCAGAATAAAGCAAACAAGTATTCTAAGTATATACTGGACTTGTGTAAAAGAAAGATCAGTGATCTGATTTAGATAATATTTTACTCTGTAAAATACTAATATAAACTATTAATGCACAATATGGGTTTTTGTTTTCTTCAGTTTATCAGTATAGGTTGATATTGGGTATTTATTGGCAAGTGTTGGACACTTACCTGTGGACAGTCATTTATGACTATTCAAAACGAGTTTAAACCCAAGTTATAAAACCCAAAACAATATTAACCCAATTTACATTCACGCAATGTAAAAGTCTCTTCACGTCATATTTTTATAACACTTTATGCAGAATACTGCTTTAAAGCAAGCAGCTTTACAGTATTAAACATGTAAATCAATAATTTACAGAATACTCAATATTTTAAGAAATTGCAAAAGCTGAACAATAGATCAATTAGATCAATTGGGTTAGATCAATTTATTAGCTGATTTATTGTTCCAAAAATTGTTTTACATTAATTCATTATCAAAATAATTGTTTGTTTATTAGGGCTGCAACATGCAGCTTCTCAAGATGTTAACTGATGGACTGGAGTGCTGTGGATTATGGTGATGTTTTTATCAGCTGTTTGAACTCATTCTGACGGCACCCATTCACTGCAGAGCATCCATTGCTGAGCAAGTGATGGAATGACACATTTCTCTAAATCTGATCAAGAAACAAACTTACCTACATCTTAGAGTACATTTTCAGCAAATTTTCATTTTTGGGTGAACTATTCCTTTAAGCAGATTCTTTAAGATCAGTTCTTATGTTTTTTTGGGGGAAAACGTGCAATAAAATCATCTCAGTCCGGAATCAAACACAATCAAGTTAGTATCTATGGGGTTAGCCAAAGCATTACTTTTCATATCTTGTCCTTTCACATAATGCCTTTCAGCTAGTGCATATTAAAATTAAATAGCATTAAATATTTAATAGGTTAAATAGCAAGTATAAAATTCATTTTTAGCAATAACTTCATTTTTTACAACTTCCATTATATGATAATTATTGGTAAATTGGTAAACACCGTAAACCTCTATGCCTTACCAGATGTAATCTTTGTCTCCCATTTCTGCCTTCTCAATAATTAGCTGTGTGTCAAACAGCACAAAGCCACACATGATGGCCAGACCCAGATACACATGAGCCTGAAATAAACAAAACAAACAAAAAAAACTGTTACACAAACTAATCCAGAACATGGCAACAAGATAAATTTTTAATGAGCCGAAAAGAATGCACGTCACACCTCTTGTTTATCAATGTGCACTGGCTACCAATAGCTGCTCGCATACAATTCAAGGCATTGATGTTTGCCTACAAAACCACCACTGGCTCTGCAGCCCTTTACCTAAATTCATTACTTCAGACTTATGTGCCTCTAGAAGCTTGTACAGAACGTAAGTGAACGTTGCTTTATTGTTCATCCCAAAGAGGCACAAAATCACTTTCACAGACTTTTTCATTAACTGTTCCCTCCTGGTGGAATGACCTGCTCAACTCAATCACAGCAGCTGAGTCCTTAGCCATCTTCAAGAATCAGCTAAAAACACATCTCTTCCATCTTTATTTGACCCTCTAACTATAGCACTGTCTATTCTAATTCTATTCTTAAAAAAAAAAAAAATCTTAAAAAAAAAACCACTAACACTACCTTCTCTAATCTTTTTCTATTCTATCGGTTTTCTTTTTATTTATTATATAATAAAAAAACAACAACCTTGCTACATGTACTACGTTAAGCTAACTGAGACTTATTATAGCACTTGTGTATCATTGCTCTTTTGTTGATTCTGATTGCTTCCATTGTCCTCATTTGTAAGTCGCATTGGATAAAAGTGTCTGCTAAATGACTGAATGTAAATGTAATGAAACTATCACACAACTTCATCCCCTGCTTTCATACAGTCACATTATATACCTTAAAGACTATTGCTGAGGCGAAGAACATATTGAGGACAGATACAAGCAGAAGAACAGTCAGCCCTGACATCAGAGTGCCTTGAAGAAAAATAAATCAAACCAAAGTTACAGGTCAAAAAAACAAATAACTGTACATGATCAATGACCAGCATAACTACCAGATTTTTTAAAATGTTTACCTCCCAAGAAGAGATAACTTCTGCGCTGTGCATAGAGGGCACTCAATGTGAAGCAGGCAAAGATGACAGAGGTGCCCAGGAAAGCAGTCAGGATGATGCTACAAAAATGAATACAATCATTTGCCATGTGTTAAAAAATATCATACAGTCAAAGCTTCATAGCAATCAGTACATGACATGACACACAATGAAAAGAAACAAATCCCAGTTATTGTTATTCTTCTGAGTTTTTTTCCGTTTTACATTCCATCACTTACTCACCAATGGATGCTCTGCAGTGAATGGGTGCCGTCAGAATGAGAGTCCAAACAGCTGATAAAAACATCACAATAATCCACACCACTCCAGTCCATCAGTTAACATCTTTACAAAAGCTGTAACAAATCCATAATTAAGACGTTTTTAACTTCAAACTATTGCTTCTGGCTAAAATGTATGTTGCTTCCTCCAGTGAAAAAGTGGTCTGGTCTGAATCAGGAGAGAAATCTGCACAGATCAAGCACCGTTTACAAGCCAAAACAACTCTAAACAAATATGTGGCTGGATTTTGATGCGAGAGACAACAGGAGATGCACTTTTTCACTGGAGGAAGGGAAAGTTATTAAGTTAACTGGAGTTATTATGGATTATGGCCTCAACTCTTTGAGGTTAAAAACATCTTCATTTGTTTTTGTTTTTTTTTACAAAAACACAGCTTTTTGATTCACAAGACATGAATTGCTGGACTGAAGTGGTGTGGATTACTTGTGGATTATTGTGATGTTTTTATCAGCTGTTTGGACTCTCAATCTGAAGGCACCCATTCACTGCAGAGCATCCATTGTTGAGCACGTGATGCAATGCTACATTTCTCCAAATCTGTTTACATGAAGAAACAAAAGGATGTAATGGTGAAGGTTTATACATTTTCCCAAAATGGTCATTTTTGGGTCAACTATTGCTTTAACAACCAGCTGAAAAATTCAGCTCATCAGAGTAAAGCCGCGGTCACACTAGACTTTGAGCATGTGAAATTGTTTTGCGTATGCTGCAACAGTCGTGATATGACGTCATGCTGTGCAGCGTGTTTTTAAAAACTTAAATTCAACCCGTGACAAACTATAATACATCTAAAATGTAAAAACATACAATCTCCTCCACTTTCCTGCAGCGCTGCAGTTTAAAAGTTATGTTCTTTTAATTCAGATACGAGGTCATGCTGTGACGTATCGATCTGCCGTTGGTCACGCGGTATCACGTGATGTGAATTCACAGGCCACAGTTCACCAATCTTGAACTCTGGAACTAGGGCTGAACGATTAATTGCATTCGAGATCATATCGCGGTATGAAAAAACGCGATTTTTCAACCGCAGAGGTTGCGATTACACTCTGTCACGTGACACGCGAGAGTAAAGAGGTGTGTTCGACTTTAAGATCGATCGCTGTATGACATCAAACTACAGCGAGAGAAAGCATAAGGAGCCGTCCGCTCACTTATAGCTCTCGCAGTACTTTGATGACACATCGGTCTAGCAGCGCTGCTTCAGGTGGAACACAAGTCTTCAGAGGAAGCATCAAGTTGGCACCTTACAGTGTTGCCAAGTCCGTGGTTTTCCTCCAAAAACGTGATATTTAGCCCTGAAATGCGAATCTTACCAGGGGAACCCCTCCAAAAACATGTGTATTTTCCCCCCCGGAATGCGATTTTTACCTGTTGACCCCCCCGATTGGGTTAGTTTTGAGTAGCAATTGGGCGGGTTTTGTTGTGAAACCTGGCAACCGTGGCACACTACACACGGAAATGTTTGAAAGCGTATATGAACGTAGCCTACTTCAAAACGGCACATGGAAATTACTCAAGCAGTAACAGTGTTACGGTGCATTTCATTACTGAAGACTTCGACCTTAAGACAATATATATATATTTTTTTTTTTTTATTATTTAAAGTCTGTCTAAAGTTAACAGACAGCGTTTAAAAATCCCCACGTTTACATATATGTTTATTACAGTGACTTTGAATTAATTAATACCTAAATACTGAGTGTGGTAAAGCAACAGATTTGTTTTTATATTTCTGCAATCTACTTTAGTTTGTGTAATTTGTTACTGACTTTCATAATAATGTTTACACCAAGCTTATTTGTCAGTGCTTTATGTTGTCAATTATTACATGCTCACAAGGCTGGAAGGTCAACAAATCAGTCAATATACTACTGTGATTGTAGTTGTTAAATAAAAATGTCATTCATAACAATTCATGCATCACCTAATTTCATCATAACATATAGGCCTGGCCTACAGAAAAGAACATTTATGTTTAATCTAATCTAATCTAATATTGTGTTGGTCAAACTATACAATGATTTATTGCTTGTCTTTGTTGAATACAGAACATAAAGAGCTTGCAAAAATAATTGCATATTAAAACCGCAATATTGGTAAAAAAATTTAAATAAATATTATTATTATTATTATTATTATTTCGCAATTAGATTATTTTCCAAAATCGTTCAGCCCTATCTGGAATGCAGTGAAATGCTAAACTTTTCGCATGGGCTTGTGTTTCCGGTCTGGTGCAGTCGCATGCATATGAATGGAAGTCAATGGAACGTAAAGTGCGGTGTGACCGCCCCTGAAGGCAGATTTTTTAAGAAACCCTGTGCTCTGGGAATATTACCTTGGGTTGACACTAATGACGTAGTCCATGAGCGGGCCGAGTCCAAGACCTGTTTAAGGCACAGATTGACATGTTGCGTTAAGTGTTTTAAGCACATGATCTAGGAAATGAAGCTGTAAAAAAAAAAAAAAAAAATGAAGTTATAAACATCTCACCTGTGAAGAAAGCAAAAGCAGCGAGGATGGCCAATCTCTTCTTCTCTGTCTGAGGGCTGTGAGGGGTCATGGCAAGCCAACCCATCATAGCCAGTGATCCAAGCATGGTCAGCCCACCCTGAAAGACAATATCATGATAATGCGTATTAGAGATCCACTTTACGAGAATCTGTGTACTAGCCGAGGTCCTGTAGTATTAAATGCTCTACTACAGTGCCTTGCGAAAGTATTCGTAGCCCTTCTTCCCCTCCCCCACGTTTTGTTATATTGTTGCCGTATGTATGTAGCTATTAATACACTTCAAGTGAAGTTAACATGTGGCAAAATCATTTGAATTGGTATGATATGGAAAGGCACACACCTCTCAATAAAAGGTCTAACAATGAATATCAGAGCAAAAAAATCAAGCCCTGTGGTCAAAAGAACTGCCTGTAGAGCTCAGAGACAGAGTTCAGAAACAAATCTAATGATATCTGGTGTTCAGACATTAATATTCTGGTGTTTAGAATGCTAATGTGAAATTCTGAGAGTACTGAAATCTCACGCCCTGATGTTTTATTACTGGATGACTGATGAATTATTTGTGACCAGAAACACCAGAGACCGGAAATGTAAATCACCATTCCTGTCGGGCAAGACTTACGCCTTTAGAAAAGGGTGGATTAGATTGTGTTTTATTAACGTCTACACCATCCCCAACCACAAACAATAATACAAAAACAGTAATTATTGTTGTACAGTGTGACAAAAATTACGCTATATTAATGTGTGCATGCCCAGGAGCTGTTTGCTGCAGGAGGGGCGGGGAGCAGCAGCTAATTTGCATTAACAAGGCATGCACGAAAACAGCCTGTTTCTGCTTCCACTCAAAGTAGGCATTTTCAAAATTATATAAATTATCTGTGGGGTATTTTGAGCTGAAACTTCAGACACATTCTGGGGACACCTGAGACGTACATTACATCTTGTAAAAAGGGGCATAATAGGTGCCCATGAATAGAAAAATTAATTTCTGCATGTTCTTATGAGTGATATTGTGTTGCCGGACTTGTATCTTGAGCAGAGTTTGCAATGCAGGCTGCAACATTAATAATATTACTTTTTTTTTTTCCTCTAGAAATGTACATTTGATAGTAGCTTGAGCTGGCAGTTGTAGTAGCTTGAGTTAGGATGCAGATGTAAATTTTATTATTTAAAACAAACAAGAAAGCCCTGCCCAGGGGCTGGTTGCATAAACCACATAGACTAGTCTTAAAAAGTTAGTAACCTACTTTTTTTTTCTTCAAGACCGGTAATGTTTAATGTATAAATGTTTAAAGTAATTTATAAAAAGGTCTAATTTGAATACAAAAATAAGTCTGATTACTTTTTGGCTAACTACTAGTTGGTCAAACTAGTTCTTAAGACACAGTCTTAATGTAGTGGCTGTGTTTATGCAACTGGCCCCAGATTTAACTCAAAAGAAACATAACACATTACTTTCCATAAAAAGTAACTTTCCCCAACACTGTTTATGACTATAGTACATGTAACCGATTTTTGTTCAATGTACATGGTATGATAACCATCAAATGTAATATGACATTCCGTGAATCCTAGTTCCGTCAACTATGAGTGAGAAATGCAAAGCATAGAGCTGGTACCTGAAAAAGACCTGTGATGATGTAGATGTAGGAGCCGGCGGCTGCCACCAGCAAACACACAGCCAGACTGGCATAGACATTCTTCAGGTGCTGCTGAGTCGAGCGAGAGCTGACCAGAAAAACACACACAGACAGATACGAATCAGAAAAACACTTACAACCGCTTTAACACATCATTCCTTTTTAGGGATGTAACGATATTATCAATATCGCAATATCAAAACTGTCTCGATTTTTTTCCTGCGTGTTTCAAAGCGAAGCGCACACATTGTTCAGGCGACCAGCTGGTGCTCCAGTGTTTTCCGCTCAATAAACTGTCGCACAGATTTAATAAGCTACGCATCAATATCTCTTTCCTTTGTGCTTTGAACTTCTCTATCCGGAGCTGCGCGCTGTGACTCAGTGCTGCTTCAAGCGCATCATTCTGCGCACGGGAAGCGCATAAGTGCTTTGTGCCGCTCTGTATTGGAGCTTTTCGTATTATAATGCTTTTGCGCAATGAAAGATTATTTATAGCGTTTCTTGTTCTGTCATATCAAGGCTATTAATAATCTAATATATAGCACAGTAACGGAGGCAGCAACATATGATAGATAGGACTCCTCTATCATATGTTGCTGCCTTCATTACTGTGCTAAGAAATGTCTTTTAATTTTGTAGTGTATATTTATAAATACATTTACTTGTTTTCATGAATGTATTCTACAACAATACAAAGAGCAATGTGTAACATTTAACCAGATTTAGTCCTTCGCATATTCACTTTTATTTGTTCCCCACTAAAAAAAATTAAAAAAAGTTATTTCACTAAATGTTTAGATTTTATCACATTGTGTACTCATGATTTTTATAGAATAACTTTTCTGCTAGATTATCCACTAACCTAGTTTATAATAGTATTTTTGTGTATAGATTATGAATGGACCTGTTTACACCTGGTCATTTCATGCGTTTTCGCTGATCGGATATCTATCTGATTTGTTAAAACGTTTCCATTCACACTTGGCCACATAGTCGGATATAAATCTGATCTTCAATTCCTGCGCTATATTTAAATTTAACGAAGTTCACGTCAACGAAATCAAAAGATAAGCGCTGCATTTTATTAATTATCAGCTCATTTCAATATCAAAGACCGCAATAGGAGAGCGCGCGGCATCAGCAATGGAAAGATAAGTTTGTCTTACTACTTGTAATGAAGATGATTGTGTTGACTGTCTGCGTCTTACTTTCAGTTTCATTCACTGCAGTTTGCGCGTCGGCTTGCTGAAGAGATACAACTACTTGTTTGCGGCGATGCGTGTTGCATTAGGGCAGTCACATCTGACTATAATGTCATAGCCTGTAACACGGTCTCACACGTTTATTATTTTTTACATTTTGGGAGGAGTGAAATTTACATATGTGACCCTGGACCACAAAACCAGTTTTAAGTCGCTGGGGTATATTTGTAGCAATAGCCAAAAATACATTGTATGGGTCAAAATTATTAATTTTTCTTTTATGCCAAAAATCATTAGGTAAGATAAGTAAAGTAAAGTAAATCATTATTAAGTAAAGATCATGTTCCATGAAGATATTTTGTAAATTTCTTACCGGCAATGTATCAAAACTTAATTTATGATTAGTAATATGCATTGCTAAGAACTTCATTTGGACAACTTTGTACATGGCTATTATTGTCTGGCTTCCTACAACCTGAATTCCGGAAATGTTGGGACGTTTTTTTCATTTTGAATAAAATGAAAACTAAAAGAGTTTCAAATCACATGTGCCGATATTTTATTCACAATAGAACATAGGTTGCATAAATGTTTAAACGGAGATATTTTACAATTTTATGAACAAAATGAGCTCATTTCTAATTTGATGCCTGCTACAGGTCTCAAAATAGTTGGGACAGGGGCATGTTTACCATGGTGTAGCATCTCTCTTTTCAAAACAGTTTGAAGATGTCTGGGCATCGAGGTTATGAGTTTCTGGAGTTGGAATTTGGTCCCTTCTTGCCTGATAAAGGTTTCCAGCTGCTGAAGAGTTTGTGGTCGTCTTTGATGTATTTTTCATTTAATGACGTGCCAAATGTTCTCTATAGGTGAGAGATCTGGACTGCAGGCAGGCCAATTCAGCAGCCGGACTCTTCTACTACGAAGTCATGCTGTTGTAATAGCTGCAGTATGTGGTTTTGCATTGTCCTGCTGAAATACACGTCGTCTGGAGGGAAGCATATGTTGCTCTAAAACCTTTATATACCTTTCAGCATTTATAGTGCCTTCCCAAACATGCTGGCTTTTGCACTCAACGCTGATAACACGCTGGAAGGTCTCCCTCCTCTTTAGCCCGGAGGACACGGCGTCCGTGATTTCCAACAAAAACGTCAAATTTGGACTCGTCTGACCATAGAACACTTTTCCACTTTCAAACAGTCCACTTTAAATGAGCCTTGGCCCACAGGACATGACGGCGCTTCTGGACCATGTTCACGTATGGCTTCCTTTTTGCATGATAGAGCTTTAGTTGGCATCTGCAGATGGCACGGCGGATTGTGTTTACCGACAGTGGTTTCTGGAAGTTTTTTTTTTACTTCTGAGAGACTCTGCCTCTCTAAGACATCCCTTTTATGTTACAGACCTGATGTCAATTAACTTAATTAGTAGCTAGATGTTCTCCCAGCTGAATCATTTCAAAATGTCTTGCTTTTTCAGCCCTTTGTTGCCCCCGTTCCAACTTTTTTGAGACCTGTAGCAGGCATCAAATTTGAAATGAGCTCATTTAGTGGATAAGTGTAAAATTTCTCAGTTTAAACATTTGTTATGTTCTCTATGTTCTATTGTGAATGTTTGCTCATGTGATTCGAAAGTCTCTTAGTTTTCATTTTATAAAAAAAAAAAAACGTCCCAACATTTCCGGAATTCGGGTTGTAAAACACCAGTGTGAACGTAATTTAGACTGAGACAGTATATCACAGATAAAAATAGGGCTGAGTCCCCTTTAAAGTTCAGGTACAAGTCAATTCACTGACTTTTTTCTGACTTAAGTGTTCTTAAGAACATGGGTTGGAGCTCTTAATTTTGAACTCAAAGTGCATTAGATAGAATAATTTAACTTTAAAATGTAGCTACAAAACTTTCATTTTTTTCCCCCAATTCTTCATTTGCCTTTTTTTCTTTTTAAATAAATATCGCAATAAATATCATAACATGGACTTCATATCGCAATAACATCATATTGTGAGATTTTGATATCGTTACATCCCTATTCATTTCATTACAATCTATTATAAAATTCTAGTTATTATAGTGCAGATACAATGAAATCAGAACCATGGGCATCATGAATATCATACAGACATGTACACCTATAAAAATGACAGAGGTGATCAAAAAACACTTACATTTGAGAGAACTTTAAGAGAGCGTCAAAGTTTATGTTGCGATCAAACACGTTCATTTTTCTGCTGCTTAAGTGATCACAGGAAACCACCTACATGAAGACAGAAAACAGAAGAGATGGCTTTAGCAAAAATATTGATCATCTGTGTTAAGAACATCACTAACCCGAAATCCATCAGAACCAATCAAATGGTCCTGTTCGCTAAGAGCAGTGAACATCTGCTACACCAAAGCAATATACATACTAGTCTTACAAGCTAGACACCTAAAGGCTGGAATACACCATGTGATTTTTGCCCAGATTTTCCGCCAATTATCGACACTATTTGCCAAAAGTTAGAGCCAGTCTGCAGATTTGAGTTGATAGATTTCATAGAAAATAGCGTAGTGTATAATGTTCACAGACTCCATCCAGTCAGAGGGTTAGGCACATGTTTCAGCATGAGTTTGTTGTGATCAAAACAACTGCAAAGTCTGGTAGTGTGTGATCCTCAGTCGTTTAGTGTATGATGGGCAGGTTTCCTCTGTCGCTATTACAAAGTCAGTAAGTGTATGACTAGTTTTGAAATCTGTAGCAAAAAATAAGATGGATTATCTCTTGGCTATCTGCTAGTTGGCCAGACTATTTCTAAAGGGTCAGTTCACCCAAAAATGAAAACTCTTGACATCATTTAGCAAACAAACCTGTGTGAGTCTCTTTATTCTGGTGAACACAAAAGAAGATATTTAGAAAAATGTAGGTAACCAAACAGTTCCTTGTAGTCATTTGCTTCCATAGTATGGAAAAAAAGCAAAACAAAACAAAGGAAGTCAGTGAGGACCAATGTTTGGGGTAACGCATTACAAGTAACGCGAGTTACATAATCAGCTTACTTTTTTCAAGTAACTAGTAAAGTAACATTACTTTTTAATTTAAGAAAATATCTGAGTTACTTTTTCAAATAAGTAATGCAACTGTAGAACAGGGTCAGAAAATAATGTTCTGTTCGTGCTCTGTTTAGAAAACAGTTCCAAACAAATCCCCAGGAGAACCGCTGCACTTCTCTGAACTACAAATATCGGTGTTTAGTTTTTGAATGAATCCCCATTCTGAACAAATGATTCTATGAGCCATTCATGTAGCCAGTCACATGCATTTTTCCTGAATAAATAGGCTGTTTTGGGTGAATGAGTTGAATGAGTGATTCAATGACTCACTCATTAAGACAGTGGGTCTCATTCACTAAGCATATGCACACACAAATTTTTAGGTGAAACCTGCATGCAAACGTTTTCATGAACAAATCATGATTCACTAAAAACTTTTGTACTAAAATTTATTCTAAATTTTACAAAGATAATGCATCTTAACACAGTTATATACCGTATTGACCCGAATACAAGACGACCCTGATTATAAGACGACCCCCATTTTTCCAGATGTACCTTTTGGAAAAAGGCTTTTTGAAAACCAAATCTTGTGTTTTACTGAGGGGGGAAAAAAAAAAAAAAAAAACATATTTCTTAAATTATTTTCATATTACATTTTTTTCCTATTTAAATTTTAGCTTTGAAAGTATGGTAAACACTGGTAAAATGTACCAACAATCACATTGAAAAATATACACTTTTGGATATACCCTAAAAATAACCGATAGCCCATCTGAATTATATAACATTTTAGGCTATCCATCTCATAGTAGCCTACCAAAATTTTATTATCAGTAGAAGAGAAATCTTATTGTAGTCTTCAAATCTGGGTACTGTCTTACGTTTTAAAATCACTTACAGAGGAAGTTCGTTCCCACATGACAGTCACGACTCATGCCGCTGCAAGCTTTTTTTTTTCTTTTATTTTCACTTGCGATCTTTACAACACACATTACATAACGTATTTCACGGCACACTCGTTTTATGCGTATTTGGCAGCACCTATTGTTGTGGGTGTATTATTGACATGTCAAAGTCTAGACCCTGAATATAAGACGGCCGCGTATTTTTAGGTGCATTTCCAAGAAGAAAAAAAAAAAAGAAAATAAAAACTCCGTAAACTGGGTCTGTTTAAATGGTAATTTGTTGTGGTCGAAGTTAAATACATACAAATGACTGGCTAGACTACACTGACACAAATGTTATACAGTATTAATCTTATGGCTAACAATGTCTATAGTAAATGTGACTTCAATGTCAGTATTTTAATTGACTAAAACTACTAATTAGCTTAAAATACTTAGCTATCTTTGATTAGGATAAGACTAAACTGCACAAACTTTGTCAACTTGATCAAGAAAAGCAGCATAAGGATGACTAAATGTGACAAAAACTAACAAGGACATTTGTTTAACAAGGACACGGTTTTGTTTACTACATACACTGAAGCGTGTGACACGCTTGCGGTGATTTCAGCATTTGCCGTCTCAATTTGAGTCACTTTATGAGCATTTTACCGTTTCATTTCAGTAAAACCAGCGTCATATCATATACACACAGAAATGTAAAGGTATTCACGGTAACCCGTCAAAATAAAAGTTCGGTTTAACTTAGACATTGTGCCAGAAATATGAGAATACGTGAGATATTACTACTGTTTATAAAAATACTAAAACTTTATTTTTTTAAGAAATAATCACGCAATATTTCTTCCATGTTTTCATTTTAATAGTAAATCCCCTTTATTTACCAAAAAATAAAATGTGTTTAAATTTCATTAATTAAAAGACAAATTAAATCTGGGTGAAACTTGTTTACTGTTTTTCATACTTTTATAACTTGCGGAAAAACTTGAAACACAATTTTAAATAAGTATAAAGAATGGCATCGATTTTTGCACATTATCTATTTGTTTAACTTTATTAATAAAAATAATATATATTTTTTTAATTACCATGTTTTTGTTTTTGCATTTGGTACTGAAATTGGTACAGAGAACCGTGGATTTTCACTGGTATTGGTACCAAATACAGAAATGGTAATGTGACAACACTAGGTAAGACTAAAAGTAATTAAAATAAATAGCTGATAAAACATTCAATAAATATTGTGTTAATATTAAATATTGTGTTAAAGGTCACTTTTTTGTTGTTGTTGTTTGTTTGTTTGATTGTTATGAAAGGATTGCCGGAAATGATGTCATTATGAAAGTTGACTGTGAAACATTATGTACAGTAAACAAGATCGTTTCTTTTTTGCGTTTCTTGCTTTGACAATTTCTACTCCATGGTCGATGTTAATCAAATGACGACTATTCCAGATAAATGGTTTTCTGTTATACCAGAGTACAGGCAATCTAACCTTTGGCCTTATCCAACCACGATTGCAAAATCAGCTGTCTACGTTACACTGAAAAGAAGGGAGCAAATGAAGATATGCTTTCTACACAGTGTGCCTTGTAGACTTTAAATTCCTGTCGAAATAATAAGTATTTTCCACCCACACACATGAATTACGGACATGAAGTCATCGAAAGATCAACACTGAACTTCCTCACGTAGAGTGAAAGTAAAGAGCTGTGTAAAGCTGTGACAGCAGCGGTATAACGAAAGTACGACGAAACCACCATATTTGGTTTTACCAACTTCACAAACAAACAATCAGCTAAACCCCGCTGTGACACTAACCCGAAGCACTCGGTCAGCAGTTTAAACACACACACGCACTTCGGTGTAAACACTCACACACGCGTTTTCCTATCATTATTACGCGATAGCGACAATCCGCGTTAAATAGACACAGAAGATCTAAAGTTGATTTGCAGTTGATCGCGTTCCGTTATCAAACGCTCTTCTTCTGCTACATTTAACGTTACGCGACGCGCTGCTCTCGCTCACTGCGTTATGGCTAACGTTAATCGTAATTTCCTCATCATACATATTATTTCTCTTCATTCCATAAATATTAAGTTCGTTTTATTACCATAAGATGTGAAAGTACGTCTCTTCCCGTCTGTTGTATTTGTGAAGGCCTGGATTCGGAATCAACGACACGTACAACGATTGACAAACAACGTAATGGCGTCACACGCACGCACGCACGCACGCACGCTGCTCCTCCTCTTCTTCTTCTTCTTCTTCTTAGTTTTTTGGCGAGTTACAGACCAACATTAAAGCTGCATACCGCCACCTACTATATTGGAGTGTGTAAAATCATGGCTTCATTGATTTTATTTTATAATCTTCTAGTCTTAGTCCAGTTTCGTGGGGTAATTGATATAAATAAAAAATCATTAGTGCCTTAACAACTTCCCTTTAAGGATGATTTATTCCTAAAATTCCTTTAATATCCCATTTCTTCCTAATTTGATGATACGTTCTTTAAGTTTTTTTTTCCCCTTTCTTCCTCATATTTCCTACAGTTTAATATAACATTATCTATATATTCTTTGCATTTACAAACCTCACATGTATCTGTGTTCACTTAACTCATAAGAAATAATGTATTATTAAGTCTTGTGTTTCCTAACCGTAGTCTTGTATGACTGATTTCTTCGGTTCTGTTTTTACTAGAAAATGTTTTAACTTTAATTACTTTTTGAATACCGTAATATACTCTTCCTTTATTATCTAAGTCCCCAATCTTTTGCCAGTGATTAACAAGGTTGCTTTTAATTATTGATTTTCCTTCATTTTTCCCCCCCAAGGAAGATCTCTATTTTGTCATTCTGATTTAATGCTTTTTTTTTCCTTTGCTAATTTTTCAGCTATTTCATTACCTTGAATTCCTATGTGTGAATTCCTACAGCTATTCGTAATCTTTCTAGGTTTAGTAGTGCAGTGTAAAATGCCATCTCTAGTTGTTTTCACTAGTTTGAAACACTTGTGCTCATTTATTTTCATGTAGAAATTAGCACAGATGTGTCATACTAGATTATTACAAGCTGAGCTTAACTTTTTTTTTTTTAAATTGAAACACCAGGAACGCTTTATTATTTTTACATTGCTTCACCGTAGCATGGAAGTACTTGAATTAATGAGTTGTGGTAAGTGAATTAATGAAATGTGCTATAGTTGCTGTGGTAATATAACAACTATAGTAATATAAACAAATGACTTTACCCAATACTGTACTAAGTTTTCTACAACTATAGGGTATATTATACTACAATACACTACAGTTTACTGTAGTAAAAACTAAAGTATACTACAATATTTATTACAGTTTATCAGTTCACTGTAGTTAATACTACAGTATGCTGTAGCATTCATTAACAAAGTGTTGTAAATACTATAATATATACCGTATAATAAACTTTAGTATGGTTCAAAAACACTATAGTATTTACTATAAATTACTGTAGTATTTTTTCATGTGGGATAACATTGTAACTCACTCAGAAATAACTTGTGATGACAGAATCTGCCAAAAAAAATAACTAGAAAGAAAGAAAAACATTTATTTATTTATTATACATTTATTTAGAAATAAATGTATAATGAAAATAAAATGAACATATTTGTCATTGTATTGACAACAGAATAAATAGTTTTCTTTAATGGAGAAAATAAAAGTATCATTCCAGTATTTTAAACAAGATGGCAGTTCCAGAATAGTTGGGATAACATCTTTACAGAATACACATTCATTATTCATTTCAAGTTTAAACTTTTTAATAGTATATTCTTAATAGTATATATTTTGAATGATTTTTAAAGTTACCTCTTAAAAAATAATTATAAATATAATTTTATTGGTTTCTTACATATTTTTTGTTACAATGATTCCGTGTTTCCAATATAATTACACAAGAGGGAGTAGTATTGCCACTACAAATATATTTTCATTATTATACTATGTTTAATATCTACACCTTCTAAACGGACAATTTCAGGATTGTGTTTCTTTGTGTTTGTGCTCTTTGTGTGTGTGTGTGTAAATGCAGTTAAGGATTTATTAAAACAAAAACACAAAGTACATCCAAGCATGGCAATGGCAATGGCACAAGGGCACACGAAACAGCCTTTACAGGACAACATCAGACAAAGTACTAATGGCAACAAGAGGGCTATTAAACACTAAGGGTCATATGACAAGAACCAACCAATGAGCAAACAGAACTGAGAACCACATGACAGGACGATAACCAATGAGGAACAAGACACAAGACTAGAACAGCCAATTACAACATGACACATACACAAGGCAGAAATACATGAGGGCAAGGGACGCATGACACTAACAGCATGAATCAAATGACAAAATAAAAGATATGAAAACAAGAACATGAAACAAACCCCAAAACAGGCGTGACAGTGTGTGTGTGTGTGTGTGTGTGTGTGTGTGTGTGAGTGCGTGTGTGCATGTGTTCGTGTGTTCTCTGTGTTTCCTTATAGTTCTGTTCTCATTTTGCTACCTTGGTTAGGCCTACTGATTAATCCCACTTGTTTGTAGTTTATTTGTCTATGTATGTGTAGGCAGGGATGGGCAGTATGTATGATACATGGCTAACACTTTAGAATACTGTTCCATCATTAATGAATAACTACAACAGAAAACATGAGTAATGCAATGTAAGCACTCTAATAACTACTGGTATTTAACAAGAAACTCTGATTAATGAATTAGTAAGAAATAGTGCTTAGTCGAATGTGGTAGTTCACTATTAGCTAATCAGTAACTATTGTTTTTTTTCATACCTCCCCAAGTACTTCTAAGAACTACTGTATACATGTTCATAATTAATATGAATAATGCATAATGTATAATATATAATCTATATGTATAATGTATAATCTCGTATACATAATGTATAATGTATAATCATAATAATGTATAATCTCTGTGCAGCTGGATCCTGGACTTCCTGACAGGCAGAAGTCAGGTGGTCAGAATGGCCAACAACACCTCATCTCCCCTGACCCTCAACACTGGTGCCCCGCAGGGCTGCGTTCTCAGCCCACTCCTGTACTCCCTGTACACACACGACTGTACAGCTACACACAGCTCCAACGTCATCGTCAAATTTGCAGATGACACAACGGTGATAGGCCTGATCACCGACAATGATGAGACGGCCTACAGAGAGGAGGTGAGTACCCTGACTAAATGGTGCCAGGAGAACCACCTCTCACTCAACATCGACAAGACCAAGGAGCTGGTGGTGGATTTCAGGAGACAGAGCAGAGAACACACACCCATCTCCATCGACAAGACACCTGTGGAGCGGGTAGACAGCTTTAAGTTCCTCGGCGTTCACATCACTGAGGATCTCACATGGTCCACACACACAGACGCAGTGCTGAAGAAGGCACATCAGCGCCTCTTCTTCCTGAGACGGCTGAGGAAGTTTGAAATGAGCCCCAGCATCCTCAGATCCTTCTACACCTGCACTGTGGAGAGCATCCTGACCGGCTGCATCACTGTCTGGTTTGGAAACAACACTGCTGGCAACCGCAAAGCTCTGCAAAGGGTCGTGCGAACTGCCAGCCACATTGTTGGAGGTGAGCTTCCCTCCCTCCAGGACATCTACACCAGGCGGTGCATAAGAAAAACCAGGAGGATCATCAAGGACTCCAGCCATCCATCCCACAGACTGCTCTCTCTGCTGCCCTCAGGGAGACGTCTCCGCAGCATCCGATCCCGCACTAGCCGACTGAGGGACAGCTTCTTCCCTCATGCTATCAGGCTAATGAACAATCAGAACTAATACACCCTACAGCACACTCCTACTCACACAACATGCCACGCACTGCACTTTAACACTGTTCTACCGGACTACACACACACACTGCAATAATACAACCTATCTACTATCACTGGATACCATACAATGCACATCCATGACATTACATATGTAAATCTGTTGCACCTTTGCACAACTATCTATTGCACTACTAATCTGATGTAAATGTACAATCTCTGGCACTTTCACATATTACTATGTATAGATGTGTACATAATGTAGAATGTGCACTAGTAACTATGTCTTTATAGTACACTGTGTATTGAGTATATGTATGTGCATTTTGCACATTGTCTTCTGTACAGTCTGTACTGTCAATATGTAAATTGTTTTTGTTTGTTTTGTTTTTCTCTTTCACTGTCTGGAGCACGCTCTTAAGAATTTCACTCACCAAGGCACTTGTGCTGTGGTGATGTGACAATAAAGTGATTTGATTTGATTTGATTTGATTAATTCTAAAGTAAAGGTCATGGTAACCCACTAGTAATGACTTAAGTATTACCAAATCCTTCTGAAGGGTTTACTAATTATTTGCATCAGTATTCTAAAGTGAATAATATGATAATTCTCTAGTAACGACTGAAATCATAGCAAGCTTTTAAGAGTTTTGTAAAGCATTGGATAGTAATTATTCAGGTGTAATAATTACTACATCCTTCTAAAGACATTATTTGGATCAGTATTCTAAAGTGAAGATCGTGATAACTCCCTAGTAATGACTGAAATCATTGTAAACTTTGGTTTTTGTAAGGTTCTGGTTAGTAATTAATTTAGCTAGATTTGGTAACACTTAAATCATTACTAGTGGGTTACCGTGATCTTCACTTTAGAATACTGATCCAAATAATTAGTAATTTCTTCAGAAGGATGTAGTAACACTTGAGTCATTATCCAAAACCTTACATATATTCAAAAGCCCATATTAGGGAGTTGTCATGCTTTTCACTTTAGAATACTGATCCAAGTAATTAGTAGTTCATTTAGAAGGATTTGGTAATATTTGAGTCATTACTAGTGGGTTACCATGATCTACACTTTAGAATTAATTATACGTAATTCACATTAATTATGAACCTGTATACAGTAGTTCTTAGTAGTTCTTCAGGATATATGAAAAAAAAAAAAAAAGAGTAGCTATTGATTAGCTAATAGTGAACTACCAGTTTCAACTGAGCGCTATTACTTAATATATTGTTAACCAGAGTTTCTTGTTTGTTAATAGTAGTTACTAGAGTATTAATAGTGCGTTAGTCATTTGCGTAACGTGTAGTCAGACTCAAGATACAGACAGGTTGGAATGAAACAGATGGGTTTATTGAACAGATGTCAAGGTATAGCAGAAACAGGGGAGTAATGGCAGACATAGAGTCTTTGATGAGATGAGCAATGATACTGATTCGGTTTTGGAAAGCGTGAGATGACAGAGAGTTTCCCAGGAGCTGGTATTGGGGATCAGATGCAGGTAAGTATTCGGAGCACACACACAGGAACACAAGGAGAGGACGAAGAAAATCGGGAGACTTGGAACAGGAATTCAGGTAAGTAGCTTGGCATATGAGTTGAGTCCTTATCCACAATGGAGACCAGACAATGAGCTTGTGTGAACTGCGTGCTCTTATACTGTGGTGCTGGTGATTAGTGAATGACGGTCAGGTGCGTGTGATCAGAACTCCGGTGATTGAGATCTCTGATCGGTGGATGAGCCTGGTGTATCCGTGACAATTTGTTCCTGTGTAGTGATTCTTTAATGATGGAACAGTATTCTAAAGTGTTACTGATACATGTATTTCAAATACAAAATAGGATTTTGTAATTTGATAGGGTTGATGAAAACGGCTTCATATTTTGTATCAAAATACTTTAGTGTTTTGTATTTTTATGGTTTTAAAATACTGTAAAAAACTTTGTTAGAAGTCTACATGACATCATAAAAATGCGGCCTCTTATTGGTGCCTACTCAGTAGTTGTCACACTCTGTGATGGTGAGGAACGATGAGACGAGGAATGGCGAACACAGTCTTTAATACAATCCAAACACAGGGTACATCCACACTGGAAACGGCAGGAAACACACGAACATAACAAGCAGACCCAACAAACACTAACTGAACAGACTGGGGCTTATAAACACAGGATAATGAGGGACAGACAGGTGCGGGGAATCAACTAATAATCAAATTAAACGAGGACAGGAACAAGACCAAATAAGGACAAACAGGAACAGAAACGGGGCAGAGCAAGACACAGACAGTCCAGAATCATGACAGTAGTTTGCTCAGACTTGTTACTACACTATTAATGTGCATGTGTCCTCTATACTTCTATGGCTCTCAATAGATTCAGTGGTTGGAGTTGGGTTAATACTCCTTGACAAGTTCTGTTGCTACTTTCTGATTATGTTTCTGGCTACATTTAAAATCAAAACATATTGATCATTTGATAATTGTTAAAATGTTAAAATGTTTGTTTTCAACTTCCAAATAGGTGTCAAGTGATTGATAAATAAATATTTGATTGCTGAATAGTGTACCCTAACTGAAGTAGCTGTTTAGTAGGGTCATGATTTTGCACACCATTGCATGAATGACTGCCTGACACATAATATATTATTATATTTATATTAATATAAATTATATCATATATAAATATATTTAATATATAAATGTATTTTTTCTTAAATATATACATGCGTGTGTGTATTTATATATACATAATAAATGTACACATTACACACACATATATTATGCAAAAAAACTTTTATTTTGGATGCGATTAATCGCGATTAATTGTTTGACAGCACTAAAATATACATATTTTTATTTTGCTTTCACCAAAAACAGTACAAGGCCCACAATTAAACTGCAATATGCTTATTGTGTCTGGAACATATGAACGATTACATTAGTGATATCAATTATGACAAAAGATTTAAATGATTAAATTTGAAATAGGAAATATAGATGCATCTTTGCTCCCTCTTCCCACTACCAGCACTTACAAAACATATGTCACTTTTCAAAACAATCCCTTTTCTTTCTTAATGGTCTTCTGTTTCCACTGAGGCAAACTGTCAAACTCTTCTCTGGAGGTTCCAAGTATGGTCTGGAAATCTTCGTCAGAGAGATATCTCTAATATAACATGAAAAGGAGATAGAAAAAGTATGATGTACTGTAAATGTATGAAAATGATTTTAATCACTATAAGAAGAACTGTGTTAACTCATATGAGGTGACAGAAATTAGAATGTTTTATACAGCAGCATACATTGCTTTCAACAAAGCAACACTAGACTTTTATTCAAATGTATTCAAATATTTTAGTCAATATTTGTGCACAGTGCAATGTCTACATTTGAAGAGTTCAGATGCGAAAGCCTCTAAGTGCCATCTGAAATTTTCTTCTAAAATTAGTATTTTCTCAGGCTCCTATGTTTATGTTCAGTTATTTCACTTTAGTGGGAATGAAAATAACCTATTCATTGACATTAAAGTGAAATTACTGAACCCACACATAGGAGCCTGATAAAAATGCTCATTTTAGAAGAAGATTTCAAACAGCTCTCAGAGACTTTTTCATCTGATCTCTCCATTTACATTCATGGGTGCTTTTGTCTGAGCTGTCGAAATTGGTTATGTAACAAGGCGTGTCCTTAAATGATTAACGTCAGACTTTGTGCAAATCTGACAAACCGCCTAGGAAAATGTTCCAAGAAATAAAATATAAATCAATCTGAATGTCCTTATTTCCATGCGTAAATTTTTGCTTACATTGAACCTCATAGAGCAGGATAATTTACATCAATTAATCAACATGGGCCATGATCAGCTTGTAATTTGACAAGAAGATGTCAGGAAGGTCTGTATAGACTGCAGGTGGCAAATTTCTTGGGAACTCGATAAATCCAAATGACAACAATATTTTCTTGGTGGACAACAGAACAATTTAGAGCAAAAACAGCTTTTTCCCTACTTACAATAGGATCACCTTGTGTTGCTTGAATGCTTGATCAAGCTCCTGTAAACCAAAACATGAAGCTGTACGCACCTCTCTGTGTGAGGGGTCCACATTCTCAGGCAGCTCTCCAGCCAGTTTGTTAATCAGCATTTCTGGTGCATATTGTGGGATGGTTTTACTCTCCGCACCATTGGATCCCTGTCATGAGAAATTACAATTTGATGCAAATCTTTTATGCAAATCAGGCAAATATTGACTGAAATGTGTATTATATACAAGGGTACAAAGGATCATACAGAATCAACTTTAGTGGGCAATGTAATCTCTCCTAACTCCTCCTTCAGCTGCTCATAGGTTTTGCCACCCTAGTACAAGGATAAAAGCCATGTGTGAATTACAACAAAACGAGTTTTGTTCATCAGCAGAGAATGACTCCTTAAATAGTAGGCCTGTAAATCTCTTTCAGCATGTTGATACAATGCAAATCAAACCTACGCTCCATTTTGTTGGGTCCCAGGCCATGAACCACCCAGTAAAGGTAGGAGGTTCAAAACCCTGCTTCACCAATATCACAGGTGTGTCAGGGTCCCGGGATCCAGGATGAGTCCGCAGGTATTCCTGGCAAGTTGTCACAGATTCCTTACGCTCCACATCATTGGCTTCATTTCCAATCCAAAGAAAGACCTAGAAGAGCCGAAGGCTGCGTTTAGGACTCTAGTAATCTAATCTACTTCTCATGATATTTAGGGTCAACGCTTACATTGTTATGACAGCTGCTATATTGTTATTATTCAGATGTCTGCATACCGGTGATACTATTGTAGAAACATCGCCTTTCACCATCAAACTTTACATTTCATTACAGAGGAACAGAGTATAGTTTTAGTTCAAACTGTGCTGGTCTACCTGATCCCACGTGTCCAAAAGCATGACGTCGTCCTCTCTCAGATCATCCTGCGTGAACTGGGTTACCTCAGTGGCAATAAACTGGCCGGTCTTATTGGAGCATTCAAAAAGACGTGGTTGATGATCTAGAGTAACCTGCTGTAATCTTTAAGAAGACGTGACATCAAAAGCCAAGAATGAAAAACCTTTTCCCACATTCCCACAAAAGCTGTCACTTTCAAGAAGGTACACCTTTGTACCATAAGGGGCTTTCGCACTGCATACTTCTAGGAACTTGAAGTCAGGAACTGTAACGGAACTTCCACCAATAGTTCTAGGAACTATGAAAAGGTTCCTCCAGAGCGAAAGCCCCTATATTAACCCCTAAAGGGTGCATATTAGTACCTTAAAGGGGTCACGTACTGAGAAACCAAAATTCCCTTCATCTTTTGACATATAAGAGGTACTATAAAACATCCTGTAAGTTTCAGAACTTTCTCGTTAGTCTAAAAACAGCTTGTATTGAAGCCAGTCTGCCAAAACACCTCCGCAGAAGATCAATGCCTGCTTCTACAGCTCTGCCTGTTTAGCCCCGCCCACCGATTCTACATCACTGCCTTTTAAGCCCCACCCACCGACTCTACAGCTCTGCCTGTTTATCCCCGCACACAAATTCTATATCACTGTCTAGTTATGCATGTAGTGTGAATAACAAGAGAGGCAAATGCAGGTCTATGCAGAAACCAAATGATAAAGATGCTCTGAAGACGAAAAGATGCTGTGCAGTGCCGAGCTGTGGAACAACAATTTTGTATTGACTTCCTTCTGATCATAATGTTAGGAAAGAGTGGATGAACTTTATTTTGAATTAAAATCCAGACCGTATCAGTAAGAACTCAGTCCTTTGTTCAGTTCATTTTACTGCAGATTCGTTTACAAACAAGTCTTGATTCAACGTGGGATTTTCAGAAAGATTGAAACTAAAAGATGATGTTGTGCTGACTATATTGGATCCGACAGTTATGTCACAACACACAAGTGTGAGTAACTGTTTTATTATGTGATCACTATTGCTTTGTCTGTAATTATAGGTCATTTGATATGTAGGGTACAATGGGGCTAACGGCGCACTGGGGTAAAAGGCGCCTTTGATATTATTTTCATCTAAACCACTAGATGGCACAAAAACATGGCTTTGCACTTTCCAAAACATTGGCTTTTCAAGATGCACGTGTATATTTATCTGATCTTTGACGCGATCGCGCGTAGCAGCGCGAAGTTGATTCTGTGCTTACTTGATCTAATATTTTATGTTTTTTAAAATGTTGTAGATGCAAGTAGCAAATGAGAATTTCTCGATTTAATGCATATATTTTGAGACAAAGGTCTTCTTTATGATTTTCAGTTTTGTTTAAGATAATTAAAGCAACAGTTTTTAAATAATGAAGAATATGTAAAAGTATGGTATTTGGGGTAAAAAGCGCCCCTGCTGTTGGGGCTAAAGGCGCACAGTAATTAACATGATAATTAATAGATGGTTGACTTTTCCATTTGTTGACATGACATGGTTAGATTCAGATGGTAAATATCATATATTATGGTGGGTGTCCATATTAGAGATAATCAGAATGTTTAGAATGAAACCATCATATTTAAAAACATGATATTAATCATATTATATAATAAAATATCATTTGTTGTTACTACTGTAAATATATATTAAATTATTATTGGATCTCCTTCAATACTTTCATAATCTTAACTTATTAAAATGATTTTGTTTCTGTATTTTAAAATATATATTTTTATATTAACATATTTTAATGACAGTATATTTATTGAACAAAAATTCATTATTTTATTTTTCAAAATAAGCAGAAAATACTTTGCTAAAGTGATTGTTTTGAACAAGTATTAACTTAGACATTATTTTAAAAAACATTATTTTAGCTGAAGTATTTGTATCAATACCGTGTGCCTTTTACCCCATGCTGGTGGGCCTTTTACCCCGTGTGTGGGGTAAAAGGCCCCCCTTGCCACCTCATACATGTATACGATTTTTAAACAAAATAAACAACTTGAATGATTTATTTCCACACAAAATCTGTTGCTCCATTAATGTTCAATACAACGTATATATTTTTTCTGCAATTATACATTTTAGGCGCAGTGAATAGCACATTTTTTCTTAAGGGGGGCCTTTAGCCCCATTGTACCCTACTGTGTTTATGCGTTTTTGACCTAAATCACAGCAGTGTCCATCTGAGGGACGTAGGCTGTCAAATATACACAACTGTTAGTTATATCATTATATCAGTGGGCGTTTACTTCCAAGTCTACAATCCTCCACATCTATTCAAACAGAGCATTCTGATGAGCGGGACAAAAACAGGACAGAAAATAGCCTATTATTTATAAATTATGTTTTTTGATGTAAAAATCTTGATAACATTATAAATAGACCTCAGAGAACAGAACAAAATAAAAAAACACTGGCAGTTCATGTCCCATCGACAGCTTTTAAACCATTTTCTGAGATTGCTTGGAATCTTGTAGCACAAATAAGGTTTGGTGTACCTTCTGTCACTTGCATATGGTCCTTTTCCACCTAAGATTTCCCAGAATTCATTTGGCTCCTGTCCCTCAGCCATGATCTCCTCTGATGAGCCTCGGCCAGTAAAGGAGGCCACCTCCTTTGCCATGGCCCTTTCATCACCACTGGACCCCTGAGAGGTTATATATAGAGTTTAGTACTGCTTTCCCAATAATGTCCATTATGTGGACAGTAGGGGTGGACATTGCTTGACAGCTGCTGAGTGCTTTTTTCCAATAAAATACTACCAGTGTCATGAAAGTAGAAAGACTGCGTACTTTGCCATACCACAGGTAGATGCCATTCTGGCTTTTCAAGAGGAAGACATCATTGGAGTTTAGCGAGGCCACCAGAGCTGGCACCTCTATAGCTTTTGAATTGGTTGGGTGAGAGCCGCAGATCTGAAACAGGCGGACGGGCGGCTCTGGCTCCGGGGCGCTCTTTCTGGATGTCCCTCCCTGGGATGGAAACAAAGCAATATTTAAGTATTAAGAAAACAGAACATTTATGCACGTTCGTAATAAAATCTTGGTGACACTTTATTTTAAGGTCTCTTAACTAGTTGCTTATTAGCATGCATATTACTAGAATATTAGCCATTTATTGGTAGTAATTAAGCACATTAACGCCTTATTCTACATGACCTTATTCTACATACCTAATCCTACCCAATACCTAAACTTAACAACTACCGCACTAACTATTAATTAGGAGTTTATTGCAAATTAGGAGTTTATTGAGGGAAAAGTCGTAGTTAATAGTGAATAAGTGTTCCCTATTCTAAAGTGTTACCAAAATCTTTAGCTCATAATGTCAGCGTCTTTCACATAAGGTAATAGGTTATTGTATGTCTGAGAAATGTATTACATTATGAACACATTGTAGCAATTTATAATGTTATGGCAGTTTCTAATGTAAAAGCAGCACATAATGTATAGGTGAAAAAAAAATGTTTAAACTTAATATCTTAATAGTAGTTTGTGTTTTAGAAGTCAACCAGTGAATTTTACTTCCCGTCACATTTACACAGAATGTGACTTGTGTATTAAGAGCATTTCTGTGAAAATTCAAAAGGAAAAGGATAGAAGTTGAGCACAGAACCATGTACCACCTGCCAAATGAATGCTTAAGCTGACAAACAGATCACTAACCAAATGTCTTTTAAAATATCTCTATTTAAAACAAGTAATATGCTACCTCGAAGATAACCATCTTGCCCCTGAAGATGGCCATGAAGTGCCGTGGTTCCTTCCCCATGGAGACTCTCACTTGAACAGGCTGACCTCCATACTGCTGGTCCAGAGTCACAGCCTGATACGCACAAGCCGTCACCTCGTCCTGAGATGCATGACGTCCCTGCCAGCAAAACAGATCACCCTCATTATTACGTACGACTTGTCATTCATCGCTCATCTTCACTGAGAAGATCAGCTATGTTAAGCATTAAAGCTTACTGAGTTCACCAGTATTGTGTAGATTTAACAGTTGTTCTGTCACGGTGCGCTGGGGAGGAAGCATCGAGGAGACAAGGAGTTCTTCAGAATACAAATCTTTAATAATTTCAAACATGGAAGACATTTACAGAATGACGTAAAACAGCAGACAAAGAACCAGGGGAGAACACAGGACTTAGAAACACGGGGAACGTAATCAGGAAGAACAGAAGCAGGTGGAGTAATTAATCAAAAACCATGGAAACTAATAATAAGAACCAGAACTAAACCAAATAAGGGTAGACAGGAACACAACGGGAACAAACATGTGACAGATAGGGGGGGGGGGGTCCTGGAGGCTGGTGCAGGACCGGGACACAGAGGAAGCCTCCAGGGCAGATCAGGCAGACCCGGAGAACCATGGTGGATCACGGGACTCCGGCGGCCATGGCGGGTCAGGGGACTCGGGCGGCCATGGCATATGGCCCCTCCAAAAAATTTTCCAGGGGGAAACTATGACGTCTGGTGGGCACTCAGGTGGAGCGGGCTCTGGTGGGCGCTCAGGAGAAGCAGGCACTGGAGGGCGTGGACGGCGGCGGGCTTGACTTCGGAGCCACAGACGGCGGAGGGCGTGAGAAAGCTGTGGACGGTGGCATTGATTTCCCCGCGGACGGCGGGCTTGAGGGAGCCGTGGACGGCGGCATTGATTTCCCACCACGAATGGCAGGCTTGAGAGCCGCGGATGGCAGGCTTAAGTAATTAAGCACATATTAATGCCTTATTCTACATGACCTTATTCTACATCCCTAATCCTACCCAATACCTAAACTTAACAACTACCGCACTAACTATTAATAAGCAGAAAATTAAATATATAAATATAGGTCATAGTTAATAGTTAATAAGTGTTCCCTATTCTAAAGTGTTACCGTTTTATTTTATGGGTTTATAACTACATTGTGTTAACATCACATGATGTGACGTTACACTCTCTCATATGCTCATAATGTGACTTTTTTGGACGTAAAATTATCAACAATTATTAGTGCCATAAAACTCTCTTCTACATAGATAAAGGAAATATGTCACTTTACCTTCCACATGTAAAGAATGTAGCTGTTCCTGCCATTAACATCATAGCTGTACAGTATCAGATAGCAGTCGCCTCCATAGAAGTATCCATGCATTTCAGGTTCCACCTCCACCATCTCCAAATTCTCAATGCGCCACACCTAAGGATGGAGAAGTCTTTAGAGATGACATTGACTGATGACTTTTTTCATGCATGTTCTTTTTTTTTCATTTTCTGTCAATTATTTCTGTTATCTCAATTATCTCTATGTGTATATTACATCCTGATAGCATAAATCGTAGGTATGTGCTGGGGGTTTTTTTTCGTTGTTGTTTTTTTTGTTTCCTCTTACCTGCTTTTGTCCGCTGCCATCATCCACCAAGCGCTCCTGTGCAGCAACATCAGGCATCACATACATCCTAGTGGCATCGAACTTTTCTTGAGTGATATCAGCTAATTAATGAAAGAATAGAGCAAAGCTTATGGACCAACATGCAGTCATTATACTTATTCTGTTCATCATCACAGCTATCTACAATCAGCATCATGGCTACAGATACAGACTACAATGAAAACAAGCTTCACAATGGTCTACAAATATAACAACTTCACACTTCTCTACAAAATACATTTGGTGACTTTCAGCTGAAAAAACAGTACAATAAAGCTATACGTCTCAAAGAAAGCATGGCGTCAGACACATACCCACTTTCCCTACATTGTGTGTCCGACCCAGACCTGCTGTCTGCTCTTTGACAGTCCAGCTCTTGAAGAGTTGTTTGAAGAGAGCCGATTCTCCTCCGTCACTGATAGCCTCCACTTTAGTAGTGAGTGGGTAACCCTTAATTTTAATGAACTCCTGTAGAATTAATCACATTAGTCATTTGTAAGTAAATCAAACATTAATTCAAGTCTTATCATGATGACATCTGATAAAAACATCACAATAATTCACAATAATCCACACTACTCCAGTTCATCAGTTAATATCTTGAGAGGACAAAAGCTGAAACAAATCCATCATTAAGACATTTTTAACTAAAATCCGAGTCCACAATCCATAATATCACTTCCTCCAGTGAAAAGGTGCATCTCCTGTTGTCTCTCGAATCAAAATCCAGCCACATGTTTGTTTAGAGCTGTTTTGGACTGCTTTGTCTTGTAAACGGTGCTTGATCTGTGCAGATTTCTCTCCTGATTCAAACCAGATGACTTTTTCACTGGAGGAAGCACTATTATGGATTATGGACTCATATTTTAGCTGGAGCAGCGATTTATTTAAAAAGTCTTGTTTCTTACAAACACCACTATTGGTTAAACATCCAGGTTGTAGGTTCAATCCCTGCAAGGTTGTCAAAACGGTCAGTATTATGCAGCATACGAGTCATTAAGCATTATAGTAATAAAGGGAAAATCACTCTCCTCCAGTAGCGGCTGTTACAACAGAAATGGAAATGATAAAAATAGGAACTCACCAGAGCCCTGGTCATTGCTGCTTGTCTCTCTGCTTTGTTGGCTGTCTTTCCCTTCCACACAAATATTGACATTCCCCCCTGGTCCAAAATGTAGCAGTCCTGAAATAAATAAATGAATGAATGAACGAATGAATGCTCCATTTTCCATTAACTGAAATGCTACTAAATAACATAATTTTTCTTTGTAGTATATTTATATACACAACATAGTGTTGCAAAGGTAGTAATTAGGGTCAGAAACTTTGTGCATTTGTCATGTTCTGTTGTGATTATTCATTGTTACTAATTAGAGCACACCTGAGTTTGTTTGCCTGTGTATTTAAGCACTTCAGTTCTTTCTGTACATTGTCTGGTGTTGGCTGTGTTTTAATACACAATGTTACTTCGCTACTCATCTTTTGTGTGGCTCCTTCTCTTTGTCATCGTTTGTGGACCAGATTGTGACAGCATTAGTGTACTCCTTTTTTTTTTTTTTTTTTTTTTTTACATACGATATATATTCATAATAATATGATTTATTTATTTTTTTATATATATTTATATAAAAATATATTTTATATCTTTATATTTATCGGTTTAGTGTGCCACCGTAGTGGCATGTAGTTAACTACGATTCTCAGAGGCGAGTGCTGAGATGCCTTCCACAATTTTTATGTGAATTTATTAATTTGTGGTAATGGATTTTAAGGTAATAACTGAATTTAATTTCTAATTAACTCAAACACAGATATTATGTCTCAAAGGGTCTGTGATTGCTGTACAAACCTTTTCCATCAAAAGGTTTCTATATTTTAGAAATTTTTGTGAACTTACTTTCTGACCAACAAATTATAAATACAAATGAACACAATAACATGAAAGTAAATGTTTGGTTAAATGATGTTTTGGATTAACCTGAAATGGTCTAATGTGAGTAAACAATATAAGAGAGGAATAATTATGCATTTTACACAAATGACCACTTACATCGTGATTCAACATGTCCTGTGTGAGTGGACTGGTTGCAATCTCTGTGATGTTCATAGTTCCATTAGCGTCTGACACGCTGCAAAGTTCAAGGTTTGTTAGAGGACTGGTAGATATTCTAACTAGTGAACATTAGGTGAGCCAATTAATCAATCAAATGACATGTTAGTTAATACAAACAGCCAGCATGCAAGACATAAACTTGAGCTGACGGCACTTACTGATAGAGGGTGAGCTTAGACATTTGCTCCCGGTCAGTTATATCATCTGGAGTCCCGCTGGGCAGTTTAGAGGGCCGTTCACCCAAAATGCTCACAATCAATTCCATTAATGATGGGGAGTTTGCTTCTGCATCCCCCTCAATCACGCCGATTTCTGTCCGACCCCCTCTCTCACGATCCCTGATGTCCTTGGCCAGCATCATACCCTTACAGTCAACAAGGAGCAGCATACGATTACGATCTAAAACAACCCAAAACTTTACGATCGCACATGTACCTCATTACCTTCAGACGTTCTTGTTTGTTGCTTTCAGGGCCATTCCACTGGATAATGGTCTTGCCAAGATCCAGCAGAAAGACACTCCCCGTGTCAAAGCTGTTCCAGCTCATTTCCACCTGCAAATTGACCAGTGCATTCGATTATTTGTATCTTGAGGACCACATTAGGGACAATTTTGGTACCTGTGGTACTAGAAGACACTTAGTAATACTTAAAAGGATAATTCACCCAAAAATGAAGATTGCGTTCATCTTTGGAAAACAAATGAACATATTTTTAATTAAATACATAAATATGTGAATAAAAGAAATTAAATTAAATCTGTTCATCATATAAAGCCATCAAGTCTCTCCAGAAAATTGGAACTAAACCGCTCAACTAATATGGATTGGTTTTACGATCTCTTTATGAACTCTTTTTGAAGCATCAAAGTGGTAGATGCATGGACTGTCAATGGTGGGGCAGAAATCTCTCAGATTCCTCTAAAAATATTTTCATTAGTGTTCTGAAGGTGATCAAAATTCTTACGGGTTTGGAACGACATGAGGATGAGTAGATGATGACAGAATTCTCATTTTTGGGTGAACTGTCCCTTTAAGACGAACAGTTTGCTCACCTCTGTGCCAGTCACTTTCCTTTTTCCCTTCACATGCAGCAGTCTCTGAATGTTATAATTGTTTGTCTCCACATGGTTCATTCCCGTTGACACCCCTCCTGACTTATAACTAAGGATGTATAAAGACATATGCTTGAGATATGCTTTCTGTCATCGTCATAGACCAAACACATTCAAATTTGTGTCTATAAGAAGTAGCAGGGCCATTTCTGTCTACAGTATGAGTGGCCACTTAGGGGCCCCAAGACACCAGGGGGCCCTGTAAAGCGAAGTATTTTTTACTTAGATGCGCATGATTTAAAACCCTGATGTACTCTCTGCAATGTTCTACTTCGTTCTTCGCTGAGGGATGAACAGAAGTTTGAAGCGTCTGAGCAGCGGTACACTGATTAGATTAATATGTGCTTCCCTCTCAATGAAAAAATATTTATAAATAAACAAACAACAAAAATGACATTGGTGAGAATAGAGAGGTTAAAAAAGCATCTGATTATACAGATATGGATATGTTTGCACCAGTTCTGCACTCCAGTGTGTGTTCATGTGTTTACTTGTGTCTGATCTTGATGGACTGTTTGAAGAAATGAAACTATAATATTTAATCTATTATGAAATTCTCATGAACCAATGGCAGTTTAACAGCAGGTGCAAAGCTTGTGCTGACTAATGGTTTCAAACCTGACAGTTAAACAATTATAGGGGGTCCATAAAAAGAACTGAAATCACAACTTAGTTGGGTAACCCCTACTAATTATTCAATTTAGCCACTTGTAAAAGTATTTTTAATGTATTTATATTTTGTCATGTCAACCCATTATGTTTGTTGTTTTGCAATTTTATTAGTTTACAGCCACTGTTGTTGTTCTTATTTTTTGTCTAGCTTACACAAGTTTTATTTCTTTTTTTATCAATTATTTTCTCAATTATAATTAGAGCCGAGACATTTTTTTTGAAAAGCAGTGCTTTGAAACTAATCAAAGAAACAGCCAAACTTGACCGAATGCCTGGTGAGATGTGGACTGCAGTTTTCAGATGCTTACATTATGCCCTGCTTGAAATAGCCGCAGAAGATGCTGGACTCATGGTGCTGCACCTCGCGATGCTGGACAGGTGAGGAGCCCAGGAACTCATCCAGCTGAATGGCATAGACAGCAGCAGCTCCCTGTTCATCCAGTGTCGACATGGAGCCTACCCAGTAATGAATGTCATAGTATGCAGATTTGCCAGCTTTGCGTGTCTGCATATGGATGAAAGACATAGCATGTAAAACATGAGGCTTGATTATATGATGTCTATGCACCAATAGTTGTCTAACAGGAAACTGTTAGGTCAGGCTGAAGGGGTGAGGCGAGAACAATGGGCTTGTTATTAGAATTCAAAAATAAAACAAAAGACAACACAAACTACCCTGAGGAGGAAAAACTGTCCAAGCTCACACGGCATGGACATGGCAACACCTCACATACTGTAGAAACATCCACAATCAACGGGAACAGGACATAGAATACAGGGAGGGCAATTAGGATGCTAACGAGGGAGAACAGAGAGAGTGCAACATATGATGTGAACTAGAGAGCACGTGGCCGAACACCAAAAAAGACAGAAACGTCAAACGACGACACAGAACAAACAGTGGCCAGGATACCCTCACTAAAGAAACAAGAAGGAGGGAAGGGACTCACAAAGACAAGACAGAACTCTGCCACCAAACTGAGAACAGAGCTGACAGAACCCTGACAGAAACCACATGCAATTTGATCTTTTAGAACAGAACATAGTAACATAGGTTTCAGAAAGGTTTTTCTCACTTACTGAGAGCAATAAATAGCAGTCACTTTCATAAAAATGTCCATGAAATTTTTCCGACACCAAAACAAGATCCATTTTCTGGAGGAAGAAGGGGAAAAAGTGTGAAAGTGTGAAATTTCTTTGAAAACAGCTTGACAGCCTGTCCAAAAAACCTTGTTTAAAAACTTGACCAAATGACCTGTACACTACAAACGTTGCTCTCCAGATTACTGTTCACAAGCAATCACCAGCTGTATATACTGCACTTCACAATGGAAGCAGAGAAGCTTCTGTGTTTGGTGTTACATCCTCATGTTGCTCCTTTGTTACACACAGCAAATGGCCATTTATAGTAGTACTGTATACAGTTTTTGTATGCTGCAGCAACCAGCACTGTAAAATTACAGTCAGTCTGTAACTCTGCAATGACTGATTTGATTGTAATGTTATTTTCAATGCTTATTAGCATAATGTACTTCCTTGAAAAAAAAAAAAAAGAATGTCATTAGCCATTCTTTTGGAAAGGAGACCTTAGAATGCTGGAACTGGAAATAAAATAAAATAATCATTATTATTATTATTATCATTATTTTTATTGCAGGGCATACAGTTAGGGTCAGGTTAGGATAGGCTCATATTTGATTGTATAATTTATTGTATAATTAACTAATAGCAGTTTTCATACTTGTTAAGATTTGATAGCTGTATTATTTGGCCATACAAACATTTTGTTTCTAAAACATAAAACAAATACATAATGTACAGGGCTGCATTTCCCAGAAGCATCGTAAGCCTAAGTAGATCATAGGCTGGTTGCCACCAATGGTCTCTACAATCAACTTACCTTATGATGCTTTTGAGAAACGCTGCCCAGATTGTTTCAGTTGCTGTATATATCAATGATTACTTTTTTTTTTTTTTTTGGCCGTGGTTTGTAATCCTATGACTCATGAGACACAGACAAACCCTTTCACTGAATTTACACGATAAGTGCCATCCACACAATTCAAATCAAATCTGATCATTTCACAAAGGTCTGTTATTTAGTTTTCTTATAGCTGAATGTGTTAACAACGTTATGTGATTAATTGCAATTTACATTTTTTTCAATTTGTTTTTTAAATGTTATCAATTGCAATTTCTCACCTTTTTTTTAAATTGATAACCCTAATTATATTATTAAAACATTAAAATATCAAACCAATCTTTAAATCAAGCAAAAAGCACCAAAAAAGGTTCAATGTTATTATTTTGCAACATCTTCACACTATCATTTGCATGTTTTGCATACGGTACATCCAATTATTAATGCAATAGTTGACTTATATTCTTGTATATTACATGGAATGTAAAAAATGTCAAAAATACTTAGATCAAATCAGTGAACAAAGGCCATGCACCTCTCATATTTCATGTTTTATAGAAAGCATCTCAATCATATGTTTCTTTGAAAGATTTTAATAAAGTGTTCCACCATCAGCTTCCTCTTTCAGCATCTATTGCTAAGAAACCTACCTCGATTCTCCAAATGAGTATCCCTGGAGAGTGTGTGATGGCTCTGAATGTGTGTTGCATGATTCAGCGGTGTGCACCAGACTACAAACCAAGAGAGAAAAGGGTGCACTGGGATATTAGCCTTAATTCAGCATCATTATATTACGCTCCTTTCATGCTTAATAAGTAATTGCCATTATTTTACAGGTTTTATTACCTTTAGATAAATGTAAAGTAGTTTTATTAACAGCATACTGTTAAAGCAGCTTTAATTGGAACAAAACAAAAGTATTACCTTGAAGTCCAAACAGTGATTTCGAAGAGCTTTAGAGATGATTCTCCTCAGACGGATAAAGGCTGATGTGTAAGTCCAGCCAGAGACAAGTGAACAAGTCCAGGACCGTCTCTGATGCTAACAAGGCACAGAGCAAAATATGCCCTTTTTTGTCCAGGTCTTTTGCACCGATTTTACAAATACTTCATTTGGTTGTATTTGCCTGCTGTCACTTGATGCTGAGCTCAACGACCAATCAGGATAAGACTTTCATACAGTCAAGGCAAATGAGTAATGTAAACAAAGAGAGATATTCAAAAGACATAAGCAGTCATGGAGCAGGTTCATCGGGTGTTTTCAGAGCTGTACTCCCTCCAATCAATGCAACAACATGGACTGTATCACTCTTTTACTGTCTAGGCCAAGTTCTTACAGAGTGGCTCTGGTGTGCTGTAAAATCTTAGGTCCAGTTAGAGTCATTGTCATTCAAGCCATGTGCAGAATGATATTTCACTGGGTATGCAGTACAAACTGGTGTTTTGTTCACTACTTTGCTTTAGCACTAAAATGACTTGTCAATGAGATGTTGTGAGCAGTGTTGGGGGTGACACATTACAAGTAACACGAGTTAAGTAATCAGAGTTCCTTTTTTCCAAGTAACAAGTAAAGTAACCCATTGCTTTTTTCATTTACAAGAAAATATCCGAGTTGCTTTCTCAAATAAGTAATGCCAGTTAATTTGTTTCCCATGTATTGAATGACAGCTCTCGTGTTGCCATGTTGAGAGAAATCAGGAGTAAGTACAGAGATGTTGTGTGAGCTTTGTGAACATGATGCTTCTGTAGTTCTAGACTAAATATGAACATAGCTCATCTCACTTGCAAAAAAAAAACGATTCAGTATTCTTCAAATTGAATCAAAACTGCAATGCAATAATGAAGTATATTAAATAATACAAATATTCTTCATGTATTTAATCCCATTTTATTAACCAACGTCTTTGCTGCTGACCTTCAACGATCCAATTCAACTATACAAATAAGCAAAAATGATTTTAGATAAACATTTATTTATTAATTCGTTCAGACTGTTGAACTTTTTTCTCTTGCGTCTTATTCTTCATGTAATTTATAATGGCAGCACAGCTGAAAGGTTTGTTTGAGCTGCGCTCTCTACTGTACAGACATAAATTTACATTTCCTTCAGCCTGAGGCGTATTTATTTCACTTTTGGTGTCAAGGCACTTTGCTTTCTCCAAAAATAGCCAAAAATAGCCTTTTTAAAAATATATTACAAACTGTCACGAATCCGGTTCGTGGCCTTCCGTCCGACTGCCACAAGAGGTCGCCTCTCCATCATATTGACTCTCACACCACACAGACTGTTACATGTCACTCCGGACTACAGTTCCCATCATCCATTGCACTGATTACACATACACAGCTGAATCCAATCAGACAGGCTTTATAAGCCTTGGACTTCCGCTTTCTCGCTGCTGAGTATTGTTGAGCGTATATCACTCTTCTAGCGATAGCTACATTACAGAGCCATTCCAAGTTTCTGGTCCTAGTTTCTAGTTCTAGTTTAAGTCTAGTCATTTCGTGTTGCCTTGTTGTCTGGTTCCTGATCTTCTGCCTGTGTATCTTGGATTAACCCTTTGCCTGCTGTTTTGGACTGTGTTTGCACCTCGCCTGGACTATTGCTCATTTTATTTGGATTACCCTTCATGTCAAGCCCTCTGGATGTTGTTTGCCAATCGTAGACCCACGCTAGCCTAGGAGTATTCTTTGCCTTGCCTGTTTGCCACTGTTTGTCTCTTGCCTTTTTTGTGACCATGTCTTGGAATAAAGCCTTGCATATGGATCCACACGTCTCACGTCTCGTTCGCCCTGTAACACAAACAAGCCCAGACCAGGTCAACTAAAAAAATAATGTAACACATTACTTTCCTTAAAAAGTAACACAATTAGTTACTTTTTAGAGAGTAGCACAATATTGCAATGCATTACTTTTAAAAGTAACTTTCCCCAACACTGGTTGTGAGGTTTTAATCTCATGATGGTATGAAACTGCATTTGCATTATAGCAAAATATGTTGGAAGCATTGTTTACATGTGGCCTCATTGAATGCACTTATCTGTAACATTAAATCACCTTTTCTTTTAAACTTTTCTGGACTTTGTGACAAAAATGAAAGACTGTGTTTTAACAAGACCATTTATTCACTTTGTTATTAATGGTAGAAACTGCAACACAATATGGCGGCTCGAGCAGTAACTGTCGAGTGTTTCCACCTTTTCAATTGCTTCTAAAACAGCATTCATACCTTTCCTACCTTCTGTCCCAGTGCCCTTTCATTTAGATTCTGATGGGCCTTTTTCAGTTTAATCTTCCGTCAGCTGATGAAAATACCACAATAATCCACACCACTCCAGTCCAGTCCATCAGTTAACATCTGGAGAAGACAAAAGCAAAAAAAATAAATTCTCACGGCACCCATTCACTGCAGAGGATCCATTGCTGAGCAAGCGATGTAATGCTACATTTCTCCAAATCTGATGAAGAAACAAACTCATCTACATCTCGGATGGCCCGAGGCTGAGCACATGTTCAGCTGATTTTCATTTTTGAGTAAACTATTTCTTTAAAATAACTGATAACAGTTTGAAACATTCAAAATATTTTATTTTGCATATTGATTTACAAGCATTATATACACTTATGTAGCTTTAAAAAAAACATGAATAGAGGATCAAAATGAAACATTTAGTGTTTTGATGAGGTGATGCACCGTTCTGCCAGCGCTTCTGCGGTCATTACATTTTATTGTCCACCACAAAATGACGTCAACTGTCAGTGTATCAAAGATTCAAATCATTAGCCGTCACATCCCTGAAAAAAAGCCTCAAATCTTCATAAGGCTTCATCTGCCCATCTCTCCCTAATACAATATATTACAGATGCCATCCTGACAAGATGTTACAATTGAGGAAAATAAACACAGCGATCATCACCAGACTGTGCAGCAGACCGCAGTGAGACCAGCTTACAGCAAACATAAGGCAAGGCATTTAAATGCTGGAGCCAGAGGAAGCATGCAGCTCATTGGGTGCAAGTTACATCAAAGAGCCAATCAGATCATGCCGAGATTAATGTTCATTTTGGCATCCTTACAACTAAAGCTAAAATAAAAACTTAATATACAGTGAGGAAAATAAGTATTTGAACACCCTGCTATTTTGCAAGTTCTCCCACTTAGAAATCATGGAGGGGTCTGAAATTGTCATCGTAGGTGCATGTCCACTGTGAGAGACATAATCTAAAAAAAAAAAATCCAGAAATCACAATGTATGATTTTTTAACTATTTATTTGTATGATACAGCTGCAAATAAGTATTTGAACACCTGAGAAAATCAATGTTAATATTTGGTACAGTAGCCTTTGTTTGCAATTACAGAGGTCAAACGTTTCCTGTAGTTTTTCACCAGGTTTGCACACACTGCAGGAGGGATTTTGGCCCACTCCTCCACACAGATCTTCTCTAGATCAGTCAGGTTTCTGGCCTGTCGCTGAGAAACACAGAGTTTGAGCTCCTCCAAAGATTCTCTATTGGGTTTAGGTCTGAGACTGGCTAGGCCACGCCAGAACCTTGATATGCTTCTTACAGAGCCACTCCTTGGTTATCCTGGCTGTGTGCTTCGGTCATTGTCATGTTGGAAGACCCAGCCTCGACCCATCTTCAATGCTCTAACTGAGGGAAGGAGGTTGTTCCCCAAAATCTCGCAATACATGGCCCCGGTCATCCTCTCCTTAATACAGTGCAGTCGCCTGTCCCATGTGCAGAAAAACACCCCAAAGATGATGCTACCACCCCATGCTTCACAGTAGGGATGGTGTTCTTGGGATGGTACTCATCATTCTTCTTCCTCCAAACACGTTTAGTGGAATTATGACCAAAAGTTATATTTTGGTCTCATCTGACCACATGACTTTCTCCCATGACTCCTCTGGATCATCCAAATGGTCATTGGCAAACTTAAGTCGGCCTGGACATGTGCTGGTTTAAGCAGGGGAACCTTCCGTGCCATGCATGATTTCAAACCATGACGCCTTAGTGTATTACCAACAGTAACCTTGGAAACGGTGGTCCCAGCTCTTTTCAGGTCATTGACCAGCTCCTCCCGTGTAGTTCTGGGCTGATTTCTCACCTTTCTTAGGATCATTGAGACCCCACGAGGTGAGATCTTGCATGGAGCCCCAGTCCGAGGGAGATTGACAGTCATGTTTAGCTTCTTCCATTTTCTAATGATTGCTCCAACAGTGGACCTTTTTCACCAAGCTGCTTGGCAATTTCCCCGTAGCCCTTTCCAGCCTTGTGGAGGTGTACAATTTTGTCTCTAGTGTCTTTGGACAGCTCTTTGGTCTTGGCCATGTTAGTAGTTGGATTCTTACTGATTGTATGGGGTGGACAGGTGTCTTTATGCAGCTAACGACCTCAAACAGGTGCATCTAATTTAGGATAATAAATGGAGTGGAGGTGGACATTTTAAAGGCAGACTAACAGGTCTTTGAGGGTCAGAATTCTAGCTGATAGACAGGTGTTCAAATACTTATTTGCAGCTGTATCATACAAATAAATAGTTAAAAAATCATACATTGTGATTTCTGGATTTTTTTTTTTAGATTATGTCTCTCACAGTGGACATGCACCTACGATGACAATTTCAGACCCCTCCATGATTTCTAAGTGGGAGAACTTGCAAAATAGCAGGGTGTTCAAATACTTATTTTCCTCACTGTATGTGTGTGTACTTGTGTATATTTATTGTTTATATATAAATACACACACATACATGTATTACTAGTATTTACATATATACATCTATATTATATAAATATATTTAATATATAAACATATTTTTCTGAAATATATCACTTAAAAACTTAAACTTAAGAAATCACTGAAACAACAATTAGAGAGTGAGAACTGAAACTAAACTTTGGTTGCAAAGTTGGAATGACAAAACAAGAATAAAAAATCTCAAAAGTATGACTGGGCCTGTAGAAATAAGGTGTGTGCAGCAGAAGTGTGAGTGTGAGAGTGTGTTGTGCAGCACACTGAACTGAGCACAATCACCTGATACATCAACACAACCTGCTGCTGTACTTACACGCCTGAGACTGAAGAGACATATCAGCTACACATGTGGACAAACAAGCAATACCACATTTTACTGATGTGAAGTTTGATATTGATGCAATGCTTTAAACATTTTGGATAAAAATGCAGCATCGTGGGAACAGTTCACCCTAGTTCATCAGATTCATAAGTTAATGAATATTTGTAGTATTATATGTTGCCATAAAGCTTCTTAACTAATCTTATTATTCAGTTGAACACACAGGTGTTACGTTTGTTAACAATTAAAAATGACATCCATTGTGAGCATAAGATATTTAATAATAATAAAAACAAAAAACAAACATTGGGCCCATTTCACAAATCATTTTTTTTTTTAATGAACCCCACTGTTTTCTTTTACCAGCTCCAGCATTTCAATGAATCATACATTTCATATGCTATAAAAACTACTTAGCTTAGTAGTAAAGACATCTTGTGTTGGATTGTCTGGAAGTCAGAACCAGCGTTTTAGGATAATTAGTTTCATTATTATTAAGGAATCAGTATAAATTCCCTGAGAAACAACATCTCGTGTGGAAAAACAAAAAAAAAACTTTATGATTCATCATTGTGATCTTAACAGCACAACTGATCATTGTCATATCTTTTAAATTAGAAAAATGTTTTAAAACCTTTGCCATATAAGGATTTTTCTGGTTTAGAATTTGTCTCATAAAAGCTTTGAGGCGATTGACAAAATGAAGAATCTAAAACATAAGATTTTAAAACCAGCCGTGTTACTGAATGTAAAAAATAAAAATAAACACCAATATAAAAAATACAACTTCACCAAAAACATCCCTTTCTTGTACATAATAACTCTGTAAAATATTAAATCAACTAGTACAAGTAGAACTTTTTTTCATATGACCAACTGATGGTTTGAGCCACACAGAGATCAGTGGCCAGTTGCATTAACTAGCCTCTATGTTAAGAGAAAGTCTGACCAACTAGCAGTTAGCCCAGGGTAATCAGTCTTATTGTTTTGGATTCAACTGAGACTAATATTTTTATGTAACCGACATAAATTTTAATGCGACCGACGGCAGATCTCACCATCATCAGTCCATCTGGAATGACCTAAATCCACAGGCAAACTGTGTTGTCTTCTTAGCACTTGTGTACTTAAACTTTTTTTTGTTTTAGTAAATACCTTGAAATATCAGTTTCAAAATCTTTCTGTTGGTACACCGATTTATAATCAGGCGAATGGCTTCTGTTTCTTTCGCAAACGTCTGTTCTGGGAGTGTGTGAGTTTGGCGAGCGGGTACGAAATCCCACGAAAAGCTGTTTTACAGCAGCAACAAATGCACATGTGCAGCTACTGTATCACTGTAATTACGACAATGGATTCCACTCAGCTGTAGGGGGTTCGCAAAAATACACAAAACTAAATGCAGCTGCTTTAACTTAAGAAGATTAAATCAATATTAATATTAGGTTCACCACCTCAAACAGCTTTTTCCTAGGTACTGCACAGCGGCGTTTTAAGGGAGTTTGCAGGCAAACTGTTCCAGGAATCTCCTTGTTCATACAAAAATCCTATTGGATTATTATTATTTGCAGAAGGAATATTTGGAAATGTAAAATGAATGTAAAATGCAGGAAAAGATATTTCCTGCTGGCACACTAATCAAAAAGATACCCTAAAGCAATGTTTTTGTGAAGTGTCTCATGTGCCTCAAAGCTTTGCACAGAAGTGTATTTAGAGGGCATGTGGATAGACACATGTTGCTCAATGGAGGATGATGAACGTCAGCTCAGACTTTGACTTCTCCAGTGTCGTCCACATCCAAACTCACCAGCACAAGCAATGCAAGCGGCCCTCAGTCTGTCAGATCATTCAATATAACTGATTCTCTGTGAAAACACCTGCGAGATTTCAAAGTAACTTCATTTTCAATACAATATGAAAAATTACATTCCATTTTTTATCAATATGGCCAACATACAGATACAAAGTATTACCTTGTGTCCTGAATCGCTGGACAGCTCATGTTTAATAGCAGGGGATACAAGAACGTTACAAAATCCAACACAAACACAGCTATAAAAAAACGACCAGCAGAAACAAAGTGCAGATTCCTTCTTTTCCTAAATAACTCTGTTGACTGATGAGTATAACTAAGTAGTCTTCATTTTAACATTTGTGCAAAGGCTGTTTGAGTAAAGGTAACTTGGATAAAGTGAATGAAGCACATTTAGTGTTCATCAGCACTTTATGAATAATTTAGTGCTGTCAAACGATTAATTGCGATTAATCGCATTCAAAATAAAAGTTTTCTTTACATATATGTGTGTGTGTGTGTATAACTGATATATTTCAGAAAAACATGTTAATATAATATAGATGTATATATGTAAATACTAGTAATACATGTATGTGTGTGTATTTATATATAAACAATAAATATACACAAGCACACACACATATATTATGTAAATAAAAACCTTTATTTTGGATGCGATTAATCGCGATTAATCGGTTTACAGCACTAGAATAATTTAAGAGAGAGCACAAGAATCTGAACTTTTAGAGAGGCCGGACTCGGAGTCACTCATCCCATCTCCTCCCTCTTCAGCCTCGCTGTCCAGCAGAGCTCCGTCCGGCTGCGTGTCTGGAGTGGACGGACTGGGCGAGAACTCGGACGGAGCATCTTCGTAGCCGCTGCTTTCGTCGTTATCATCTCCACCCTGAGCATCAGGCTTCTGGCTGTGAAACACTGACGGATTCAGTGTCTGGCTGACCGCTTTCTTCAGCTGTAAGAGCTGGCTCGTGTTCACATCCACGGAGGTGCCTTCGCTGTGTGCGAGCGTCTGTTCGTCTCGGCCCACTGACGTCCCCTCCGGAGCGGCCTGGAGCCAGACGGGCTCGCTGCTTCTTTCCTGCAGAGGACACAAAACAATCTTGACACCTAGAAATCAACAGTGACTCGTCAAACACGCCGTTCGTGTGCTAGTTTTCAACTGTGTGTGCTGTTCACCTCACAGGATTCAGAACAGCCGGTTCTTATTAGGGCTATCAAATTAAATTTAGCGATTCGCTCAAGGATTCATTTTTCCAAACCCCTCCTTTGCGTGACACTAATCTGCGGTGATTGGTCCAATTGGTCTCATTTTCATTTCATCTCATCTCGCCTGTAACGCCTGATAAAGCAGCGTTTGTGAGCCCAGTCCTGTTTTGTGCACAGTGTTACCGGGGAAACCGCTATTTTAACGCTCCAAAAACGGCACCTAGTGGCAAAGAATCAATTTGCATTTTCAGTCAGACCAACACGAAAAGATCAACAAGTGCTAATGTCTGAAACGGCTTGGGATTCATTTTAAAAAACGATTTATTTCAATGATTCAGAGTCAACTCTTTCTTTTGAGAGACAATAACTTTATACACGGTGCACTTTCAGATTTAAAGCTTTGCAGGATGTTTTCATTCACTTAGAGTTGTGTTACACACTGCATGAAAGGTCATTTTCAAAAATCCATAATAGGGGCACTTTAAAATGACAAGGGTTTCCAAATCTGCTGTCCAACAAAAGAAAATATTATAACATGTTTTTATACCACAACAACAGTCAAGTGTTGTAATAACTAACTTTTGTGATCTGATGTGGCTTCTTATCACAGAATGACACAGACGTATATATTCTATACTGTAATAAAGGCAATGTCAATTAGCAATGGATCATAAATATACTTAATTATTATGAAATTACCCACAGAGGTTTTAAGAACACTGACATTGTCAGTCAGTCACAATACATTGTTGCAGTCGAGTGTTTATTGTCTTTATGTTTGATCAGTTTAAGCGTTAAATATATTATTTTTATTCAGCTACAGCAATGCCTTTGTCCATATAAGGGATTTCCTGGAGCGTCATCTGTTCTAGTACTTCTGTGATGCATATCTGGAGTTTCTGTACGAGTGCGCCCTCTGGCTTCCAGTATGAACGAAACAGACATTACATGTGTTTATAGCATTAAATAATGGCCAATCCATAAAGATATTACTTCTCTCAAAAGAAATTTGAAATAGACATATGAAAATCCATGGTTTTCTACAGTGTACAGAAGTGTATTATAAGTTTTAATTAAAGTGTACTGATTTTATTTTTATTTAATTTTTTACAGCATTTTAAATCACAGATCACAAAAAATACTCTGATGTGCCATCAGAACCAAACTGAAAACCGTGATTAAAAACTGAAGTAATTATTGAACCGGGGGCTAACTGTATTGTTGCATTCCAACTGTTTACTCTAAAATACTGTATAACAGGAATAGCACAGAGGTGTTTGTGACTGAGTGCAGACCCTGAGTTCTAACCTTTGGAAAATGTTTAACATTAAATCTTGCATTTTGCACACTGTGCAAACCCAAACTTCCCCTCACTCATTTGAGGTATGCGATTGGTAGTCTGTTGCTAAGCATTTAGCCATACCCTGCTACACAACATTATTTCACAACGCACTGTTTGCACTGCACAGTCTGTTTGTGGGTTAACAGTTAACCTGCTCCAGACCAGCGTCTCATAATCCCGCTTCTACATGACAAGTGTGAACAATATGTAGCTGTATGAGTGGTGTTTCAGAATGACAGTCTGCTGTTCTGTGTTAACATTATACATTACACTGACTGTTAAAGCACTTGTCTTCTCATACTACTGATGAACCTCCAGTTATCTGTTTAAAACATCATGCACTTTGTACAAAGTCATGTCATTTCACTGTTTTAAATAAAAGTGTGCCACTTTATTTGGTTTATATTTGCTCACTGTGCCCTCTTGTGGGTGTAGGAGGCAATACAGTACTTTCTTCCACCACAAAGTACATATGTCCTTACAATTTGAATAATTAGAATATTATTATTATTTAAGTAGGAAATTCTAATGTAGTTTTTCAGCCACTTTGACAAGCCTGCTGGTTTTGTGTGGTAATCTCACACAAACGCACACAAAGGGCTAAAATATCTCTGGTTAAGACCACTGATACAGGACTTCACATCACTTACTAACTAGATCTGTTAGACACCAGATCACCACCTAGAGTCCTTTCTCAACATCATTGATGATTCAATATCCTCAAAACTAAACACTAAAAAAACTAAACTACAGTTAACAAGTGATTTCCTACATAGCTGTGCTAGTTTCATGTCTGGCGTATCACTTTATTTTGCTCACATAATAGAATAATTGCAACTGAAATCTACAGTACTGTCCAAACGTCTTAGGCCACTAGTATTATCAGCAGCTAAAAATGGTTTTAAGTCAGTTATTTCTATCTAGTGCTGTAGTGTGTCAGGAGGAAATATCAGTTTACATTTACAAACATTCATTTTGTCATTAATTGTAATAATCCAGTGATATTTTTGAGATCTGATCTGATCATCATCAGTCTGTCTGGAATGACATGAAGAAACAGAACAAACTGAGACTAAATCCAGAAGAACTGTGGCAACGTCTCCAAGACTTTTGCAAGTACTGTACATCTCATGTCCATTTATTTGTTTATTTGGAAACAAATAAAACTTTTAGGTTGATCCAAGACCCTTCCACTCCACATCTGTCACAACTTTGTTAGGGTTTAAATTGACTTCATTATCCCTTACTTACAACTGAGCACTCGTAAAAACACATCCTCCAGAAGCTCAAGCCTCTTTCATACACCAGAACATATACAGGCACATTTTCAACATGATAAAAAAACCTAAATGAAACAGCAAGGAAGTGAACACGCTCGCTGTTCTCCAAATACGGTTACGTAAGCACACAGAAACCGCCAGCCTGTCTCTCCTTTGGCTTTACGCTGCAGTTTCTGTTCGTTTCTAAATGTGATTACGCAAGCTTAGTCTTTCCTCACCTCTCTTAACCTCTCCAGCTCCTGCTTTAATGAGGCAAGCATGTCCTCCGACTTCCTCCTCATCTCTCGTTCTCGCTCCAGCTCCTGCGGTCAAAATCACAGCGAGTCAAACAGAAGGAAAGAACTGTATTCCAACAGACGTGAAGTCTAAGCAATGAATCCATTACTCAGTCAAAAGTAATCTTTTACAAAATTTTTCTCACTTAGGTCTGAAACAGACCTCTATTAGTCTCACACATCTCTACAGTACCATGGTGAGATTACGATTGTCTCTCTGGGTCTCAGCGAGCATCTCCTCCGTGCCCTCGAGGGCGTCCTGAAGACAGTCCACCTGGAACAGAAGAGCCTCCTGCTGCAACTCCAGGGTCCGCACCTCCTGCAGACAATCCTCGTAGCTCGCTCTCAGCTCTATCTGCACAGGGGAACAAAACACCCTCAAAACAAGCACTGGCAGCAGAGATGCTCATTTCTGAACGTCTCAGCCCTTACGAAAATTAAACACAAATACTTCAAATTACTACAAATAAAACCAAAATATCATGGTTACCATGGTTAAACCATGGTAACTACAAATTAACCATGGTTTTGCAACACTAACCATAGTTTAACCATGGTATTTGCAGTAAAACTGTGGTTAAATGGTAGTCAATACGCCAAAAAACATGGTTAATTTTTGAAAGGGAGAGTTTGTGAAGAAGAGACTTAGGATATTATAACAACATGCTAATCCTGATAGCCACATAGTAGTATCATGCTAGTAGCCTAACATTCTGATCATGCTAAAACATGCTAACAACAGGCCAATCATGCTAGAAACATGCTATCTATATGCTAATCATGCTAACAGTGTGCTAACAACATGCTAATCATGCCATAAACATGTTAGCAACATAAAACATGCAAGCAACATGTTATCAACATTTGTCTATGTATCTAAATTGTCAAACTTCAAGTTAGGGTTTTACAACTGCTTTAAACTTTCAGGCTAGACTTTCTCAAGCCAACCTAGTTTTAAAAACTTATTTATTAGAGATTAATTCTTTTAAACAACTAAAAGAACAAATTGGTCCAGATCTAAATGAAATGACTAAATGTAAATGTAAATCTGACTAGGACTAGGAGCCTGATAAAACTGCTCATTTTAGAAGAAAATTTCAGACGGCACTTAGAGGCTTTTGCATCTGAACTTTTCATATATATATATATATATATATATATATTTGCACAAACAGCTGAGATGATGTCAGAGACAAGGGGCGTGGCTTCTGGCAGTGTTGAGCCACAATCCATGTTTTTTTTTTGTTTTTGTTTTTTTTTACCAAAACATCAAGGTGATATTTCTAAGGTGATATTTTCATAAGGTGATATAACATATTTCTACATATGTTTTACTTGATATTGTGTGTAAAACATGCTCACCACAACAGTCTGACCTGTCATTCTCATCAGACAAACAATGTTAGTATCATGAGCCAAAGTTCCTATTAAAGCTGCAGCATATGAAGAGGCTGCCATAACTGCCATGTTAAACCATCACACACACCTCATTTTACGAGACGTTTAGGGATGGACAATAGGCTATGCATCAAATATCTTTAGGAGATTTATTGTCACAGACCTTGAAACTCTGGCAAGTTCTTTAATCATAATCATAGCCTTATTTATAGAGTAAGAAATTATATCAAATTACAAAATATTTATAGGTTCTTAATATTTCCTTATCACCATATAATGCATTCACCTCTACATATCAAAATCCTACAAATATACAAAAACGTCATATTAGGTAGATGCTTTAACAACATTAATATAATTTTTAAACCACCTTTAGTTCATGGGTAATATCACATAACGTTGGCAGTAGGTCAATAAGACAAAACCTGTTGTATTATCAGAAAATAAAGGAACATGTGACATCAACAAAAAAAAACTCTGCACAAAACGTCTCAGCTTCCTAATGATAAAATTATGTTTCTACTCCAAACTCAGATATAATCATTTTAATGATGTTTTGAATTCCGTTGTGAGTGTTCACTTTGTTGCTGTGGTCTCTTGTGTGTTTTTGCCGGGGATCTGGCTTATGTTTTCTTCGGCCTGGCATTCCTGTGTTGTCGTGTTGAATATAGCATGAAGCTTTGGGGCTTTTCCATGTGTTCTCATGTCTTCATGTTTTGTGTTAACAGATGGATTTAGCTGTGTTTGTTTCTATATGACACGTGTTCTGCCATCTATTGTCTTTACCCCAATATTTTAGTTATTTGATTATTGGTTAATATTCCCCTCCTGCTCCTCGTTACCCTCATAATGTCCTTCCCTATTTAAGTGTTCCCAGTTCCTGTGTCAGATTGTAAACAAACGTCTGATGTTACTGAGCTCACAGCTGCATTCAGCCCTGATTTATCCTGCCCTGCTTCACCTTGCCGGTCTGTTTTTATCTTCTGGACAGTTTTTGTTTTATGTCTTGAATATTAATAAAGCCCACTGAGCTTGTCTGCTCAGGCAGACCTGGCAGTGAAGATCTGGGAGAAGATGGCCTCGTAATCCTGTAATCCTTCATGTAAGACTCTCTGCCTAGCTGGGTCTGTGCCGCCTGCCAATTTTATAGACTCATTTAGTGGAACTATGGTTGTTTTGATTCATTCCAGTAAAACAAAGTCTTTGTTCAACTGCATTCCACTTTTATTTATAACAAGGCCTGATCAGTGACTTTTCCTGCAGAATTATGTGCATTATGAGTCAGTCATTGTACCATTAACTCAACTGATTTATTCAATACATGGTGATGTGTCGTTCATGATTGAAACGAGTCTTATTAAACTTATAAAATGAAAACGGATTCAAATTAGCATGTCGACAAACCTACAAAGAGACTCGAGCAACAGTGTTTAAGTGCCATCAGCATATATATATATATATATACAGTGCCCTCCACTAATATTGGCACCCTTGGTAAATATGAGCAAAGGCGGCTGTGAAAATAAATATGCATTGTTTATCCTTTTTATCTTTCATTCAAAATATTCACAAAATTCCAACCTATCATTGAAGTAAAAACAATTGAAAGTGGGGAGAAAAACTCATGATGAAATAAATGCTTTCTCTAGTTCATGTTGGCCACAATTATTGCAACATCCTTTCACCAAGATAACAACGCTGAGTTTTCTCCTGTAATGCCTGAAGAGTTTGGAGAAAACCTGATAAGAGATCAGAGACCATTCCTTCATCCAGAATCTCTCCAGATCCTTCAGATTCACAGCTTCTTCTCTTCAGTTCACTTCACTCATCTTCTGTAGGGTTCAGGTCAGAGAACTGGGACAGCCGTGGTCAAAGATTCATTTTCTGCTCAGTGACCTATTTTTGTGTTTGTTTTGATGTTTGTTTTGGATTGTTGTCCTGATGGAAGATCCAAACACGGCCCATTATAAGATTTCGGTCACACTTTATATTAGGTGGCCTTAACGACTATGTACTTACATCAAAAAATAAGTACAATGTAAGGTTAGGGACAGGTTTGGTGGTATGGGTAGGTTTAAGGGTGGGTTAAGGTGTAAGGGATGGGTTAACAGTGTAATTATAAATGTAATTACAGAAATTAATTACAGATGTAATTACATATAGGTATTTTAAAAAATATAAGTACAATGTAAAAACATGTATGTACATAATAAGTGCATTGTACCAAATAATTAATGTAAATGTAAGTACATAGTAGTTAAGGCCACCTAATATAAAGTGGGACCGAGATTTCTAACAGAAGCAGTCAGGTTTAGATTTTTTATCTGTTGGTATTTGATTGAATCCATGATGCCATGCATCTGAACAAGATCTCCAGGACCTCCGGCAGAAAAACAGGCCACAACATTAAAGATCCAGCAGTATATTTAACCGTGGACATGGAGTACTTCATCTCTGTTTGTACTAAACTCATCTGGTGGGTTTGCTGCCAAAAAGCTCTTTTTTCAGTTTGATCTGAGCATAGAAGCCAGTGCTGTTTGAAGATCCGGTCGTGTCTGATAACTGAATTTGCTGGAGTTTGTTTTTGGATGAATGAGGAGAATTTTCCTTGAAACCCTCCTGAACAACATGTGCTGATGTAGGGGATGTTTGATATATATATATTTGATATATATATTGTTTTAGGTTTCTGACCCCGAGACTCAAGTAATCTCTGCAGTTCTCCAGCTGTGATCCTCGGAGAGTCTTTAGCCGCTCAAACTCTCCTCCTCAGCGTGCATTAGGACGATATAGACACACGTCCTCTTCCAGACAGTTTTGTAACATCTTTAGTTGATTTGAAATTCTTAATTATTACTCTGATGGTGGAAATGGGGATTTTCAATGCTTTAGCTCTTTTCTTACAGACACTTTCTATTTTGTGATGCTCATATTTATAACCCTGTGGAACAAAAGTCATGGCTGGACAATTTCATGCTCCTAGTCACCCTGGCGTGCTAAATGTAATGTAAATATGAAAAAAAGTAAATATGAATGGGAATATACTTCTGAGATATTTTGCTCATAAGGATTTCTAGGGGTGCCAATAATTGTGGCCAACATGCATTGGAGAAAAACATTTATTTCATCGTGAGTTTTTCTCCCCACTTTCAATTGTTTTACTTCAATGATAGGTTGGAATTTTGTGAATTTTTTGAATGAAAGATCAAAAGGATAAACAATGCAAATTTATTTTCACAGCCGCCTTTGCTCATATTTACCAAGGGTGCCAATATTAGTGGAGGGCACTGTATATATATATATATATATATATATTCATATAAGTGCTGTCAAATCATGATTAATAGCATCCAAAATCAAGGTTTTTGTTTACATAATATACAGTATGTGTGTTTACTGTGTATGTTTAATATGTATATATAAATACAATCATGTGCATGTATATATTTAAGAAAAATATGTTTTGTTTATATATTAAATATACTTTTATATATAATATAAAATATAAGAATATGAATATATAAATGTATATACATGTAAATATTTCTAAATACGTGTGTATTTATATATATACATAATATACATACACAGTACACACATATATTATGTAAACAAAAATGTTTATTTTGGATGCCATTAATCACGATTAATCACTCGACAGCACTAATATATATATATATATATATATATCATTCTTGTCGACTTCTGAGTTTGACTGAATACATAAATTATGACTTCAATAATGTCCTTATGTTTTGCTATCTTATAATCTGTTTATCTATCTAATGACAGCCAAAGCAATGCTCCAGGATGAACAGGACAAAAGTTCAGTCTCGTTTGATCACTTTAGCAGTAATGTGCTCGTGAGGAGAGGCTCATGAGTCAGTGCATGAGAAACACGTAACAATGATTTGCACATCTAAACGAGGACTGGAGACACACCCATTCATGATTCACTCAGACTCACCTTACATGAGTCACATCTCACAGCCCTCATCACCTCCACACCTGCTGCTCAAACACTCCAGACTTCATGTGTCTAAACTCGCTTTAAGGATTCATTTAGTACTGTAGTACTACCCTTTACTGTCTGGAGCCTAGCTTAGCATGCATCACATGTCACTGCCACTTTCATGAAACAGCAGCTTATGTAATTCATAACAGTAAACATAAAATTTGGTAGAAATGGTGATAAACTTACCATTTTTATGTTTTCAGAGAATAGATCATCTTCACTCTAAAAAAAAACAAAAAAAAAACAGAAAAATTTTCATTGCTATACAAAACAAACCAATGTTTAAAATCATAAAACTAATTAGTACATCCTCTTCAGCAAGGAACAGAAAACAGCAAAGGAACAGATTTGGAGAATTGTGTCACTGGATGCTCTGCAGTGAATGGGTGCCGTCAGAATGAGAGTCCAAACAGCTGATAAAAAATATAATAATAATAACTATATGACTTTTTTCACTGGAGGAAGTGTTATTATGGATTAAACTCGGCTTTAGTTAAAAACGTCTTAACGCTGGATTTGTTTCAGCTTTTGTCTTCTCCAGATGTTAACTGATGGACTGGAGTGCTGTGGATTATTGTGATGTTTTTATCAGACTCTCATTCTGACGGCACCCATTCACTGCAGAGCATCCATTGCTGAGACACTGATGCAGAGACACATTTCTACAAACCTGATGAAGAAACAAACTCATCCTAATCTCGGATGGCCCGAGGATGAGCAAATTTTCAACTAATTTTCATTTCCGGCTGAACTATTCCTCTAAGCACACTGGAAGAGTGATGTTCTGCTTAAATTGAAAATTTCAATTCACTGCCTAAAAGCAAACGCTTAAGCTGCAATCATCACAATACTAACATGGCTTTCTTGTCTTTGTCCTCTTTTTAATGATCCATATCTGCTATCGCTGCGTGACAGGTGTCTGCTCGATTCTTCTGCCTGCAGGACAAAAACAACAATTACATTATTGATTACAAGTATAAAACAACAAAGAAATCTAAGTGACAAACTGCATTTCCATGTCATTTACATTATTTGTCACATAATGTAATTTTGTACTAAAACATGGTAAAACATGTGACTCTGAAGTGTGTTTTAACGGCATCATATATATATATATATATATAGGCAAATAGTTCAAAATGCATTATTTTATAATAATATAATTCTTTCGGTAACACTTTATTTTAGGGTCTCTTAACTAGTTGCTTATTAGCATGCATATTACTAGAATATTAGCCATTTATTAGTACTAATTAAGCACATATTAAGGCCTTATTCTACATCCCTAATCCTACCCAATACCTAAACTTAACAACTACCTTACTAACTATTAATAAGCAGAAAATTAGGAATTTATTGAGGGAAAAGTCGTAGTTAATAGTGAATAAGTGTTCCCTATTCTAAAGTGTTACCATTCTTTCTTTTGGGCAAGAAAATCCCATGTGTCATGTGACTAGATTTTAAATTGTCTTCAATTGTTTTCTGTTTGTCACATTTGGGGCCATTTTAGTCATAACCATGTCCTGTGTCTGCTTACAGTACATGAACTTAAAACTTCACAATCCTCTCCTAGGAATAATAAATATAAGATATATAAAAATAAATTAATAAGTATTATAAGATTTAGTAAAAAGGACTATTATCATGGGCGTAACCACCATATACTTTGGGGGGGCTGCAGCACCCCCTGTTTTTTTCTGTGGGCAACTGTTTAATTGTTGGGAATAAAAAATAAAAAAAATCGGAGTGTCTAAGTGCCAATATCCATGTTGTTGACAGAGGCTATTTACACTAATTCCACCCACAAACGTATTATTGGGATAGTCAAATTAGCAAAAGACGGTTAACATTAGTTAGATTCAGTGGCGCAGATGGTAAAGCGTGTGTTATGCTTCTTTTGACACGCTCGACCAGGGTTCGAATCTGCCTTTTGGCGAACTTTTTTTCTCCCTTTTTAAATTTCAAATCACATCACATCAGAAAAGCATTTATTTTCCAATAAAAATGAAGTAAATAATCAAAAAGTTGAACATAAAGTATCGGGTAGGGTAGGTGTAGGGAGGGCTTTTGTCCTAATAATTTTAAATAAAATTAAAAAATTACACTCAATAAGTTATTGCATACTATTTTATAATGTATTACAATGCAGAGGTGCAGATAAGTGCCACTATTTGCAATAAGTAATGTTTATTGCGGGGGGGGGGGCGGGTTGCCAAATGCAAATCCACATTTGGACCCCCCCAATATCTATACCATGGTTACGCCCTTGACTATTATAATAAGTTATTGGACAAGCATAAGAATAACATACAAATAACCAAGTACTTAATAGTATAATTAAAAAGAATACTGGAAAAGTTGATTACCCAAATTATTTTGTTAATGGTGATAAATTAAGTATAAATAAAATGAATGACATTGTCAATAAATTTAATGAGTATTTTATAAATATTGGGAGCAATTTAGCAAAAGTGATCATGGCGCAGAGAACTGGGGATAGGATAGATGAAATGAATATTTCCAGAAATGATTATTCAATGTTTATAAGGGGAGTTGACAAAAAGGAAATACTTGATATTGTTAATAACTGTAAGAATAAATATTCCACTGATTGTAATGATATTGACATGTCGTTAATAAAAAATATTATAGAATATATAGTAAAACCATTTACACAAATTTGTAATCAGTCCTTTTTAACAGGAATATCCCCAAGTAATATGAAAACAGCTAAAGTTATTCCTATTTTTAAAAGTGGAGATCGGCATCTTTTTTCCATCTATAGACCAATTTCTCTTCTTTCCTAGTTCTCCAAGGCTTGATAATTTTATAGACAAACACAAAATGATCATCAGTATGGTTTTAGAACAAACAGGTCGAACTCAATGGCTGTGATGGAACTGGTAGAACTGATTTCCTCTTCAATGGATAATAATGAATATACTGTGGGGGTGTTCCTAGATTGAAAAAAAGCTTTTGACATTATCGATTATGGATTATTAATGATGAAACTGGAGAGATATGGTATAAGAGGAAAAGCTTTTGCTTGGATAAAAGGTTACTTTGATGACAGATATCAATTTGTACAAATAAATAATGAAATTTAGATGATCAGATTTAATGAAAGTTATTTGTGGTGTTCCGCAAGGTTCGGTGCTAGGCCCCAAGTTGTTTGTACTGTATATAAATTATATTTGTAAAGTGTCTAAAGTATTAAAAATGGTTCTGTTTGCTGATGATACAAATTTATATTGTTCGGGAAAAAATTTGGAACAGCTTCTGAATACAGTGGAAATACAACTGATGGTTTCAAAAAATGGTTTGATGATAACAGACTTTCACTGAATTTAAGTAAAACAAAATTTATAATATTTAGTAATCGACAAAGTAACAATAAAGTTAAATTAAGGATTAAAAATGAGGAAACAGAAAGAGTGTATGAAAATAAATTTTTGGGTGTTATAATTGATCATAAATTATGTTGGAAATCACATATAAATCATGTAAAAACAAAGATGTCCAAATCCATTGCAATATTAAATAGAATAAAACATATTTTGAATGAAAAAACTTTATATATATTGTATTGTGCGCTCATAGTTCCATACATTACTTATTGTGTGGAGGTGTGGGGTCATACATATAAAACCAATTTAAATGCAATATATATGTTACCAAAGGAAGCTATTAGGATTGTTAAAAGGGTTGATTATTATGAACCAACAAACAAATTATTTATTAATTTACATGCTTTAAAATTTGTAGATTTAGTTGATTTATATACATCACAGTTAATGTACAAAGTTTATAATAATTTACTTCCAAATTGTATTCAGATGCTGTTCAAAATAAGAGAAAGCCAGTATAATCTAAGAGGATTGTATATCTTTAAAAAAGCAAGAGCACGAACTAATGTAAAAAGTAGGTGTTTATCTGTCAAAGGTGTAAATCTATGGAATCAATGTGATAAGGAATTAAAAGCGTGTAATTCACTTTGCAAATTTAAGAAAATGTATAAAAATAAGGTGATAATTATATGACTCAGTATCAATAAATTGTGAATGTATTATTAAAATATTGAAGTAATAGCTGGAATGTGTATTTTTGTTGTTATGTTTGTTTTGAACTATGTTTGTACACTTTGGGAAATGTTTATGTAATATTGTTTATCTTGTATTATCTAACTTAGTGAAAAGTGTTGCTCATCAGTTAACTATGTATAAAGGATAGGCATAATAAGCAAGGCTTCGGCCTACACCTTTTTCGGTAATTATGTTTATTTATTTATTTTGTGAAAAGTTGTCTGTGAGGATCGAAATAAAAATGATCGATTGATTTCACACACATTCACTCTTTGTCTAAACGTCATGTGATGATTCAGATCAGTCTGTCTGCTGCAGCAATGCTGTTGTATATAAACCAACGTAAGTGCACTGAGCAACAGTGAGACCTCTGTATGCATTTCATTTAGATAAAGTCCCTCACATCTGCATACTGATATGAGGGAACCATTCCTCATAATAGTCGACAAAAGTGAGCTGTGAGAGGTGTTTATTTTTCAATTATACTGTTATGAACTTTTAAAAATGGTTATGTGTGTGTATATATATACTGTATATAGAGAGAGAGAGTTCCACATGTAATTTATATTGATTATGCAAAGAAGTTACCCAATCACAGCAGCAGGTGAAGTCTTAAAAGTGACCTGTCCCTTTAAACTGAGTCAGAAAACAGCCTTTTATTTATAAATTAAGACAATTGTGATGCAAAGCAAATCTCACCAACAGTATAAGTGCACCTCAGGAAACTTCATGAAATAAAATTTAAAAAATGCATGATTCTTTTTTTTTTTATTCCCTTAAATCCTTTTAATACCTGGGTAACACTTCAGTTTAATTCAGACCAATTGCTTATTAGCATGCATATTACTAGCATATCATTGGCTGTTTATTAGTACTTATAAAGCACATATTAATGCCTTATTCTGCATAATCATATTCTAGATCTCTTAATCCACCTCACACCTAAACTCAACAACTACCTTTCTAACTATTAATAAGCAGCAAATTAGGAGTTTATTGAGGCAAAAATTGTAGTTAATAGTTAGTTAATAGTGAGAAATGGTCTCCAAAATAAATTGCGACCAATTCCTTTAAAACCGATAATACAAAGAGCAAAAATACAACTTGATCGAGGACCACCAGCCCACAGTAAATGTCACATTATATCCAACTAAACTTACATTTATAAAGAATTATTTTTGTTGTTCATTTTTTAAATTATTTTTCACTTCACACTAACTTTGTTTTATTACATTTCAAAGCAAAAATAAAACAAAAATATTAAAACAAAAAATACAATTTTTCCTTTCTCTTGTGATACTGCATGGAGGGCCAAATCAGTTCATCGCAGGTCTACTTTGGTTCAGGTTTCTCTGCTTTAAATAAAAATAAGCATTACATTTGTATATTTAAAAAAAATATTATAAACCGCCCCATAAAAATGCTGATTTATGGTAACACTAGATCACAGCTGAACTTATTTTATTTTTTTATTTTAACGACTTCAGGACTGTAGGTGATTTGTAAAAGATGCTGAAATCACAATGACAGCTTGCACAAACACACAATCACTAACCTCATAGCGGGTTTATACTATATTGCATTATTTAGGGGGGAAAAGTTGCTTTAACGCATCTCTGACAATAAAATATCATGTGATTGTGAACTGACCGACGTCAGTGAGCGATATTTGAGTTTTTCTTTATAAAATCACTGATCAAAGCAGGACTTTTACAATCACATTGGTCAAAACGACACTATAAGATTTTAATATTTGCTTTCAGTAAAGTCAGTAACTCGAGAAGATAACTATTGTTTAACGACTGTGTTTGAAGAACAAAAAAACATCTTAAAATCATCTTTACACCGTGTTTCATCGCGAGATTCAGCATCATCGGAGGGTGTGCTCTGTTGAAATAACACGACGCCCTTACTTATGAAGAATTACAGTAAAACTGGTACTAATAATCACGTAAATGTTCGGGTTTTTTTCATTAAAGTTGTGTGTTTTCATCATTATCTGCCACATCCTGGTGCTACGGTCAGAACCCTGAAGAGCAGCCCGAGTCGAGCATTATGTAATAATATTATTATTATCAATCTAACGTTACTATTACTATCGAGGCTTTGTATTTTCTAACAGCTAATGTAATCCAGCTCACACGACCTCCGGAGATCAGAAATCGAGTCACGACAAAGGAGCTGTGATAGACTCACGTCTCTGATAATGTGCCGAAGAGACTCGTCTTCGCTCATTCCTCGAGACAGCGTCCGTTTCCTCAGCGAACCCACTTTCTCAAGGTTGCCCGAATGCATCTTCCCACGTGTAAAGACTCTTCTAGTGTCCAGAGAAAGTGTCTTGGATGAGACCGTGTCTTGGAAGTGTTTATCTGCCGGAGGACAGTGTTGTTGTTTAGGGTGGGTTCTGTTGTGCTGTGGGCGGGGCGTGGAGACTCTCGAGTGGGCGGGGCGCGGAGACTCTCGAGTGGGCGGGTCTATATCGCCATCCAGTTTCATTCTGTGCGAGTTTATCAAGAACGTCTGGATTCTCGTACAAAGAACAATCCGCTGGAATGACCTCTGCTCCAGAAACAAATCGCTGAGGGTGCTTCTTAAATTAGTGAGGGTGCTCTGACTTTAATACATATATACACTACCGATCAAAAGTTTTTGAATAGTGAGATTTTTAACAGTACAAAACAGTACATTTTGAAATATGTTTACTATTTAAAATAACTGTTTTCTATTTGAATATATTTTAAAATCTAATTTATTCCTGTGATTTCAAAGCTGAACTTTAGCATCATTACTTCAGTCACATGATCCTTCAGAAATCATTCTAATATTCTAATTTGCTGCTCAAAAACATTTATTATTATTATTATGTTGAAAACAGCTAAGCAGAATTTTTCAGGTTTTTCTGATGAATAGAAAGTAACGGCATTTGTCTGAAATATAATTTTTTGGTATAACATTATTATGTCATAATATAATAAAACGTAATATACTTTATTTATTATCACTTTTGATCAATTTAAAGCATCCTTGCCAAATTAACCCCCCAAATAAATAAATAAATAAATAAATAAAAATAAAAAATTATACTGACTCCAAGCTTTTGAATTGTATAGTGGTGGGGTGAAGTCAGCTAAAATGGGCCACGTTTTGGTAAATGACTTATAATACCATCAAATAAGCTATGTATGAGATCTAATGATATTTTTATAAATTAGCATGGGTCTTAAATATATAAATATTTTTGCAATGTGAAAAAGTATAATTGTTTTAAAATTATAAGAGTTAGAGTATCAGCAAGTACCTTCTTGAGCCATGGCGCAACATTCAGTTAAAATGGGCCAGGTAATTTCAGCTGAAATCATGTTATTTTTAACAGTAAATTGACATCATTGTCTTTAGTGTGCCATACCAACAACACCATAGATGTATTTCATTAAATAGAAAGTTGAAGGAATATTTCATTAAACAATGCAATTAAAAATAAACTGATCATGTTATATAGGTGTGTATTTCTGTACATTGGTGTCTTTTGTGTGCATGTATGTGTGTATGCTTGTCAAATATGTGTCAAACGTTTTGTTAAAGATTAGGACATATTTGACAAAAAACAAAACACAAAAACACGTTAACATTTCCTGTATACTGTCGGTCTTTACATTGCACCTAGTAAGGCCAGTTAGATCTCTTGCTGTATCCCCTTCAAAGGCAGTCTTTGCAGATATAATTTATATATTTTATATATATTTTAAAAGACTGTTAAGATTTTGTATAGATACATATCTAGGCCTATTAACCTATTTTCACCCTCAATTTCTGTGTAAAAGTATGTATGTGTGCAGCCCATTTTAGCTGAAAATTGTGGCCCATTTTAGCTTAACCAGCCATTTAAAATGACCTTTTTCACAAAAAATCAAAGCTTCTTTTTTAAATTAAACTTTTTTATTTGAAAGAGCATGTCAAAACATTGTTCATAAACATTTGCTTTGTTGGTAAGCTTACTTATAATAGCTTTAGTACCCTTATTAGTGATGAATGAAATTTACTATGTCAGGCTCACTTACCTTACAATTTCTCTGACGAGCTTCATATGACACTCTGCCCTGCCTGCCTTAAAAAACTCAGACCAATCTAAATTATTGTTACATGTCAACAAGTGTTGAAGCAACAATGCAAGACCAGTTATTGTGATTATGTGTAAAAATTTAAAGAGATATGATGCTACAACCTTATTTGGCCCATTTTACCTGATAGCCCATTTTAGCTGACTTCACCCTGTATAATGTTACAAAAGCTTTTTATTTCAGAAAATGCTGAATGAAAAATGCTTTGGATCTTTCTATTCATAAAAGAATCCTGGGAAAGGTGTACTCAACTAATTAAAAAATTTATAATAATAATAATCAGAATATTAGAATGATTTCTGAAGGATTATGTGACACTAAAGACTGGAGTAATGATGCTGAAAATTCAGCTTTGATCACAGGAATAAATTACAAATATATTCAAACAGTAATCAGTTATAAAAAGTAAAGATATTTCACAATTTTTGGATCAAATAAATGTGGCTTTGTTGAGCAGAAGAGAATTAAACTAAACACACCAATAGTAAAGCCATATTTTTTAGCCTTCAAAGATGAGTAACAGAACATGATAAATACATCCACATAGAGCTGATATAAACTACTCATTGTCATAGTTTAACATTAACCAGCAGTGCTGTGACCCCTAAAAGAGTTACAGATGTTAAGTACATTTGTTAGTGGAGTACATTTGTTAGGTCATTGACCTTCATGACCCTAGACACAGAGGTCTTTATATTCATGGATAAGAATACAAATCTAACTGAAAACTCTCTTTCTACAGAACAGATCTCAAGATTCATTTGATAGTATGAATGAATTCATTACAAAACAAGTGCAGTGTTGTGGAAAGTTAGTTACTTTTAAAAGTAATGCATTACAATATCGTGCTACTCCATTAAAATGTAACTAATTACATTAATAATTTACTTCTTATGGAAAGTAACCCATTGCATTACTTTTGCATTACTTTTTGTCACATGAGCTGGACTTGCTTATTTGTTTTTATATTTTTGTCAACTGCAATAGCCCTTTCACACCAAAAGGGAAATGAATAAGCCTCAGGGTGAAGAAAATGAAGTTTTTAGTGCAAGTTCTGTCAGGAAGACTCTAATGCCACGTCATTCATTCATACTAATAGTTCTGGCCAATCACAGAACTATTTGAGTCTGTTACACAGCTACTTGTGTAACCAAAAGATTGTTACATGTGTGTTGCAGACTTAAACATTGTAATTATAAATTTAAGTATACAGACATAAGCTACTTAAAATAAAGTGTATCAAGATTGTACTTAAGTGTACTTCATGTGTATCTATACTGTACACCTTATCCAGCTGCAGCTTAGTTTGATTTAACCCACCAGTACACAGCTTAAATACATGTAATACCTTTCTCATTACATTACAATTACAGAATATTGCACAGGCATAAGCCACTTAATATAAAGTGTATCAAGATTGTACTTAAGTGTACAAGTACTGTAGCTGTAACAATCTTGTAACAACACATGTAACAATCTTTTGGTTACACAAGTAGCTGTGTAACAGTAGCTGCCTATTACATCCACATAATTACAAACTGTAATTATAGGCTGTTCCATAACTTAGTTACATGGTAAGTACAGTTTGTTTCATGTAAGTACAAGATGTCTGTTTAAGATCGCTTGACACATCTTTCAGATGTCAGTTTATCACATTCTAATCATAAACATCTTAAAGATATCTAACATACAGTAAGTCTGTTTGACATCTGATGGGAAATGTCCAATAGAAGTATTGCAGATGAGCAAACACTCAAAAAAATACGTCTTGCAGATGAAAATGCAGACATCAAATAGACGTCTCCTTGATGTACGTGTACTATCAAGGAATGCTCACCTAGCAGTCGCGTTCAACGCTTACAATATTGCAAAAGCATCCTGCTTCCTCATGTTTGTTGCTCTTCGAGTTTCGCCTGAACGATCACATAAAATGTTCATTGAAGACTCTCCAGGTCTGCTATCAAAAACACGGCTGCTAGTCTCCTTCAGGATTCCATCTTCATCAGCATGATAAGTATTTATACCTACACCATGATAAGTATTTATATTGTTTTATACACTTGTGGAAGTTGGGTGCACAATTTATTCTTTGCAAGGTTATTCACACACATGCATTTAAGACAAAGCGCTTGGTTGTTGTGTGATTGTTCAAGTATGAGGTAAGATCTGTTTCAGTGCTCAGCAGGCATCTTTAAGCTATAATCAAGGCATGTTTATCTTTGCAGATACTGGTGGTGGTTTCATTTAGTTTCCTCATACCTATTGGCTTCGGTCTTACTTGGCCTATAGTGGCCTTCACATTACATAATTAATTAATAATTCATTACATTTATATAGTACTTTTCTTCTTTTGTCTAAACACTCTACATTGTGAGGGGAAATCTCCTCATCCACCACCAGTGTGCAGCATCCACCTGGATGATGCGACGGGAGCCATAGTGCGCCAGAACGCCCACCACACACCAACTTATTGGTGGAGAGGACACAGAGTGATGAAGCCAATCAGTAGATATGGGGATGGTTACGAGGCCATAATGGTCAGAGGCCAATGGGCAAATTTGGCCAGGGAAAACATCCTGGGATTTTTAATGACCAAAGAGAGTCAGGACCTTGGTTAACATCCCATCCCAAGGACGGTGCTTTTTGACAGTATAGTGTCCCCATCACTATACTGGGGCATTAGCAGGGGTTAAATTGGGATTTGTGCTCTATGGTATCGGGCATATATATATATATATATATATATATATATATATATATATATTTTTTTTTTTTTTTTTTTTTGTTTGCTTGTTTGTTTTTTGCTAATATGATTTAATCTGAAGCAATATTCTCATCAGTTTTCTATCAGCTGTGACATATAAATCTACATGTTTTTATATTTAATTCAAGGGCATTTTTTTACCTTTATAGAGGGCATTTTCCCACTAATCTCATTAATACTTTCATTTCAAATTCTTACATTTGATCTATAAATTAAATTACTATAATGTGATTGTTATTATCTATGCGTTATCAAATTAAATCATTTAAACTGAAAAATACAACTGAATTAAATTATATTATGAGATTCTTTTAAATATTTTTTTGAATACAAACAAGAAATGAAGGTGGAAATTATACTTTTCAACTAAATTAAAATGCCAGTAGGTGCCAGTAGTGAGTGTTTAATGAGTGAGTCATTGAGTCGTTCATTCAAACGATTTGTTCAAACAGCTGAATCATCAGATGTTTATGCATGGGCTAATGAAACTTTGACTCAACCAATTTGTTCAAAACACTGAATCATTCAGCAATGAATTGGCTGGTTGCTGTGAGATGCGCTGTGGTTCCGCCTAAAATGTAATAAGTGACCTAATATTATTATATTTGCTTACTGAACTGTTTATAGAACTGTTAAACAGTCGTAATGGTGAAACCGTTGTGTGATGTTGCCTAACTAACTGTATTTTAAATATAAAAACTTTCCATTTTGAATTTTTACCTCAGTATGCAGAGTTTCTTGTGTGTTGTGCATTTTGATTTCTCCTTGAGAGGCTACGTGAGCATCGCCTCAGCAGCGCAACCTTATACTGTCAATAGATGCATTACATACAGTAGCTATATCCACTATACTCACATAATAGCCTTTCCCTTCAAAGTATGACCTGAACCATTTGAGTACCATCCCAGAAAGCCCAACCCAGTTTTCTAGTCTCTCTAGAGGTATGTTATGATAGACAGTATCAAATGTAGCACTGAGATCTAGTAGTACCACCACTGATACTTTCCCAGAATCAGAATTTAAGCAAATATAATTTATTATCTTTATGTGCACTGTCTCTGTGCTGTGATTCGGTCGGAAACCAGATTGAAAATTGTCCATTTGAGTTTAAGTAGTAGTTCAGCTGATTAAAAACAACCTTTTCAATAATCTTGCATAAAAAAGGAATCAAGATTGCTCTTTTTCAGAAGGGGCTTAACAACTGCAGTTTTCAGCGAGTTTGGAAAAGTCCCAGAAAGAAGGGAGGTGTTCACCACTTCTAAGAGATCTGCTTCCAAACAGTTAAACACACTTTTGAAGTGGTTGACGATTTAAGGTGTTGTACTATTTCTTCCAAAATTTTGCTATCAATTTCTTCAAAAACAGAAACTACTTTTTAAAATTGTGGTCGAATCTGTCTGACCTCTCACTGACAATCTGACTTGGAGGATTTGATAATCAAGTCAAGTCAAGTCACCTTTATTTATATAGCGCTTTTAACAATACAGATTGTGTCAAAGCAACTATCCAATATCAAAATAGGAAAATAGTGTGTCAGTAATGTAAAATGACAAGATTAAACACTCAATTTTCAGTTAAAGGCATTTCATTATTGAGTTCAGTGATATCACCATCCAGCTCAGTTCAGTTTAAATAGTATCTGTGCAATCAAATCGACGATATCACTGGAAATTAAGTGTCCCCAACTAAGCAAGCCAGAGGCGTCATCTTCCACCACATCCGCTCAGCTTTTCTGCATTGTCTTTTCATACTCTGTACTGCTGTTGATTTTTTACAAGGTGCTTTTTGTCTGCCAGTCTTCTTGCTGACTTTCACAGGAGCAATATCATAAATAACATTCTTAACTTTTGAGTTAAAGGAAACAAGGAGAAGATCAACAGATCTAGATTCAGTGGTAGCAGAGATCAATATATGAAAGAAAATACAAAAGTGATCAGATAGTGCTACTTCCTTAATAACAATGGATGAAATGTTTAGACCCCTACTGATGAGTAAATCTAGAGTGTGTCCACGATTGTGTGTGGGTCCATGCACATGCTGAATCAGGTCAAAAGTGTTTAAAGCAGTTATAATTTATTTTGTAGTTTTGATTTCTGCATTATCTATGTGAATATTAAAATCCCCTGCAATAGCAAAACAGTCAAACTCTGAGGAAATCAGTGATAACAGTTCTGTGAACTCTTCATCAAAGGCTGGAGAGTATTTTGGAGGCCTGTAAATAATGATAAATAGAATGGGTGGAGCACCTTTCAGCACAATCCCTAGACCAGGGGTAGGCAACATCGGTCCTGGAGTGTCGCTGTCCTGTAAAGTTTAGCTCCAACCCTAATCAAACACACCTGAACAAGCTAATCAAGGTCTTCAGAATTACTAGGGCTACAGGCAGGTGAGATTTTTTTCAGGGTTGGAGCTAAACTATGCAGGACATCGGCACTCCAGGACCGACGTTGCCTACCCCTGCCCTAGATATTCAAAAGACAAGTAAATGACACTTGCTTGCATTGATAGACATCTTTAAATAGAACAGCTATACCTCCACCTCTCCTGACAGCTCTGCAGACACTTATAAAAGTAAAGTTAGGAGGGGCTGTTTCATTGAGCAACATAAAATCCAGGTTGTTTGCAGTTGTTAAGTCATCAGATGAGTCATCAGGTTTTTAAGTGATCAGAAATGATTTATTCTTTAGTGAGTGAATGTTTAAAAATGCTAACTTGATGGCATTAGTTTTTGTCCCTACAGCAATCTTAGTTTGATGCATAATAGGCCGCTGATTAGATGGGTCAGGCGAACAGCTTGAGAAGGCCTTAGACTTTCTATCATGTGATTAAACAGAAATAGAGAAATCTACAGGCACACTGGGTTCCCGCTTGTTCTGTAAACATTAGTGAATGTTGCTGCTATCGTAGTGGGGACCCGACACATATCACTGAGAGCTGTTATCAGTTGTTTTTGGTTCATCTACAGCAGATGGAGTAGGGTGTTGTGGCGTTGTGGCAGCGGCCGGAGAGCTCTAACAGGAGAAGGCGGGCGAGCTGGGCCCACAGGCTTTGGTGGTTGTGGGGCCCACTGTTTTTTAGTTGATATCTGTGGGCTTGCAGCGAAAGAGGCTTTTCACATACAAAGGCCTATCGAGGTCATTCACACAATACAGCCTATCCATAGGCGGAGATTGCGGGGGGCCAGGGGCCAGGCCTTGCCCCCCCTAACGATTGAAAGATTTGACTAAATATTTGTTAATTAATAATGTTTTCAACTCAAAGGTAAATAGAGCACATAACGTAGTTATTTTAATATATTTTATTTATTGTAAATAAATTAATAAATAAAATCAAACTTACTAATAGGCTTTCCCAATCTTATTTGCGTAAAAAGTTGGCGTGTGACGAATCTGCATTTTGGCGGATAATAGTCTGCATGCTTGCCTGTTGCATGCGGTTGCATGACATGAATGGATATTTAGGGCTTTTCTTTTTTTTTTTACAACATACAACAACTGCAGAGGAATCTGAACCTAACCAAAATAAAGACAGATGAAGCTAGATGCCCGACTCCAGACCCGGACAGCCTCATAAAGGTGATCCAAAGGACGCTCTATTAGCAGCTCAGTGTTTTATATTTATGTCAGAAAAAGCACCATTTACATCCAAATGTAATTTAATGCACACAGAACAAAATCTAGAAATATATTTCAGAATATAAACTGCTTAATCGGCCATTTTCAGTAAGATTTAACATTACTAAATGTGTTTGTGTGCCTGTGCATTTAACTTGAATAATGTCCAACGGATATCTGTTTTAAAGCAGTGGGTAATTCACTCGTTGATTTGCTTAAAATCTACTTTGTGATTCTGTTGCAAAAATGTTTATGGTGCATTCTATTCAACGTGTTTATTGCTAGTGCAGCAGAAATAGACAGCGCAGCCTTTACAAGTAATTTGCGTGCAATATATCTGGTTGCCATGGCAACCTTACGGGCTTGCTTCTGCTCTAATCATAGTAAAACCGCTTTTAATGGAACACGAATTGTGACTTTGAACATTTACTACAGAAATGCTAAAATGTATTTAAAAGTTTGACTGACCAAATCGACTGGTTGGTTTGGCCCCCCCGAGCTCAAACGTCAAGCTATGCCTATGGGCCTATCAGGGCTTTCACATTATGTAGCTTATAGAAGCATACACAGCCTATCAATGTAATTGCACTTCACTGCCTATCAGGGCTGTAATTTACACAACCTGTCGGGGCATTCTCATAACACGCCTTTTGGAACTGCACATAACTTAACTCCATGCTACACAGCCCGTCGGGGCCTATTGTGACGGGTAAGTCTGAATAATATTTTTTATGTAACTCTGCCTATCATCGCCCTTCACAAAACTGGCCTATTATGGCTTTTCTCATTACATGAACTATGCTGTCTTTCTGTGTTAAATG